>NC_134895.1:1018548-1051048 GCF_041734735.1 Babylonia areolata | reverse complement strand
ATAGGTAATGTGTGAATCGATCATCACTATTGCCCGTCCTCTGTCTGTCAGTGATAGGTAATGTGTGAATCGATCATCACTATTCCCCGTCCTCTGTCTGTCTGTCAGTGATAGGTAATGTGTGAATCGATCATCACTATTCCCCGTCCTCTGTCTGTCAGTGATAGGTAATGTGTGAATCGATCATCACTATTCCCCGTCCTCTGTCTGTCTGTCAGTGATAGGTAATGTGTGAATCGATCATCACTATTCCCCGTCCTCATCTGTCTGTCAGTGATCAGTGATAAGAAACTCCAGGGAGAGCTGGACAGTACAAGGTCTTCAGAGAAGAATCCCCCCTCAGTCAAGTGTTTCGGCCCTGAACTCCTTACACTCTAAGAGGGCCGGGCCGCACCCAGGTATATAAGACAAAGGCAAAAGAGGTTACTTCTCGTGCCCTCTAGGGGCATTTAAACGTTATACACAAACATCTTTTACACATACCATGTAAACAATAAGAGTGATATCAAAAGAACAAAACCAAAACTCGGACATTGGTAATGATAATTCATCTGTTAAAGGCAGTCCCCCCCCCCAAAAAAAAACAACAAACAACAACAACAACACAACCAAACAAACAAACAAAACAAAAAAACCAACAACAACAAAAAACAAAAACACACACACACACACACCAAAAAACCAAAAAAACAACAACAAAAAACAAAAAAACAAAAAACAACAACCAAAAAACAAGAAGGAAAATAGGAGAAGTAAAAAGAGACGGGGGAAACGATTAAAAAATGTAAAGAAAAGGAAAGGAAGAGAAGAAAAAAAGAAGAAAAAAAGAAAGAAAGAAGGGAGACAAACTTCAATCCATGGATGAGACACAGAAATGAGTTGGGGTGCCGTCATTCGTACACACCATGGTGTCTCTACACACCACGGCAGACACACAGCAATCCGTCAATCGTACACACCATGGCAGACACACAGCAAACCGTCAATCGTACACACCATGGCAGACACACAGCAAACCGTCAATCATACACACCATGGCAGACACACAGCAATCCGTCAATCGTACACACCATGGCAGACACACAGCAAACCGTCAATCATACACACCATGGCAGACACACAGCAATCCGTCAGTACCATGGCAGACACACAGCAAACCGTCAGTCGTACACACCATTGCAGACATACAGCAATCCGTCAGTACCATTGCAGACATACAGCAATCCGTCAATCGTACACACCATGGCAGACACACAGCAAACCGTCAATCATACACACCATGGCAGACACACAGCAATCGTACACACCATGGCAGACACACAGCAAACCGTCAATCATACACACCATGGCAGACACACAGCAATCGTACACACCATGGCAGACACAGCAAACCGTCAATCTTACATACCATGGCAGACACACAGCAAACCGTCAATCATACACACCATGGCAGGACACACAGCAAACCGTCAATCATACACACCATGGCAGGACACACAGCAAACCGTCAATCATACACACCATGGCAGACACACAGCAAACCGTCAATCTTACACACCATGGCAGACACACAGCAAACCGTCAATCTTACATACCATGGCAGACACACAGCAAACCGTCAATCTTACACACCATGGCAGACACACAGCAAACCGTCAATCTTACATACCATGGCAGGACACACAGCAAACCGTCAATCATACACACCATGGCAGGACACACAGCAAACCGTCAATCATACACACCATGGCAGGACACACAGCAAACCGTCAATCTTACATACCATGGCAGACACACAGCAAACCGTCAATCATACACACCATGGCAGACACACAGCAAACCGTCAATCTTACACACCATGGCAGACACACAGCAATCGTACACACCATGGCAGACACACAGCAAACCGTCAGTCGTACAGTTTCAGTTTCAGTTTCAGTAGCTCAAGGAGGCGTCACTGCGTTCGGACAAATCCATATACGCTACACCACATCTGCCAAGCAGATGCCTGACCAGCAGCGTAACCCAACGCGCTTAGTCAGGCCTTGAGAAAAAAATATATATATAGATAGATAGATAGATAAGCGTACATACATAAATAAATAAATAAATAATAATTATGATATAAAAAAAAGATAGTAGTAATGAAAATAATGATAAAATAATAATAATAATAAATAAATAATTAAATAAATAAGACAACAATGATGATAAATAAGCATCGTACACACCATGGCAGACACACAGCAAACCGACAGGAAACACAGCTGTCCACAGCTGAGCGATAGTCGACAACATCCTTGCTGCTTTGCGCCGCTGTCAGGTCTGTCAATAACCATCATGACAGTGGAGTCAGTGATCATCAGAGCATGTCAACGAACTCCGCAGTGACACCAAAGCACAGTTTTCACCCACAGCCCAGATAGGATCGTCAGACCATACTAACATAACCCCTGTTATGGTTACGCCTTGAGGCACTTTCTAACAGATGTCGTGGCCACCCTCTGTCTCAGAAAATAATGGACTGCGTCACAAGACATGTATTTGTATTTGCATTTGCATTTGTATTTCTTTTTATCACAACAGATTTCTTTGTGTGAAATTCGGGCTGCTCTCCCCAGGGAGAGCGCGTCGCTACACTACAGCGTCACCCTTTTTTTTTTTTTTTTTTTTTTGTATTTTTTTCCTGCGTGCAGTTTTATTTGTTTTTCCTATCGAGGTGGATTTTTCTACAGAATTTTGCTAGGAACAATCCTTTTGTTGCCGTGGGTTCTTTTACGTGCGCTAAGTGCATGTTGCACACGGGCCCTCGGTTTATCGTCTCATCCGAATGACTAGCGTCCAGACCACCACTTAAGGTCTAGTGGAGGGGGAGAAAATATCGGCGGCTGAGCCGTGATTCGAACCAGCGCGCTCAGTTTGTCTCGCTTCCTATGCGGGCGCGTTACCTCTAGGCCACCACTCCACCATGCTGACGTCATTATGCATGTTGTAGTTCTGAAGTTATTGCTGTCAGCGCACAGGACTCGCAGCAGAATTTCAGAATCAGGAACTATATTCAGTCTGTCATACTGTCAGGTGAACTTCCCGTGCAGTTTGCGATGGGTGGGAACTGTGTGGCAGGCAGATGGCTAGGAGAAAGACCTGACAGTGTTCAAGGTGACTGTGAAAGCTACTCCAGGGAGTCAGACAGCCGTACGTTTGTTGTGAAAGCTACTCAAGGGAGTCAGACAGCCGTACGTTTGTTGTGAAAGCTACTCCACGGAGTCAGACAGCCGTACGTTTGTTGTGAAAGCTACTCCAGGGAGTCAGACAGCCGTACGTTTGTTGTGAAAGCTACTCCAGGGAGTCAGACAGCCGTACGTTTGTTGTGAAAGCTACTCCAGGGAGTCAGACAGCCGTACGTTTGTTGTGAAAGCTACTCCAGGGAGTCAGACAGCCGTACGTTTGTTGTGAAAGCTACTCCAGTGAGTCAGACAGCCGTACGTTTGTTGTGAAAGCTACTCCAGTGAGTCAGACAGCCGTACGTTTGTTGTGAAAGCTACTCCACGGAGTCAGACAGCCGTACGTTTGTTGTGAAAGCTACTCCAGTGAGTCAGACAGCCGTACGTTTGTTGTGAAAGCTACTCCAGGGAGTCAGACAGCCGTACGTTTGTTGTGAAAGCTACTCCAGGGAGTCAGACAGCCGTACGTTTGTTGTGAAAGCTACTCCAGGGAGTCAGACAGCCGTACGTTTGTTGTGAAAGCTACTCCAGTGAGTCAGACAGCCGTACGTTTGTTGTGAAAGCTACTCCAGGGAGTCAGACAGCCGTACGTTTGTTGTGAAAGCTACTCCAGGGAGTCAGACAGCCGTACGTTTGTTGTGAAAGCTACTCCAGTGAGTCAGACAGCCGTACGTTTGTTGTGAAAGCTACTCCAGGGAGTCAGACAGCCGTACGTTTGTTGTGAAAGCTACTCCACGGAGTCAGACAGCCGTACGTTTGTTGTGAAAGCTACTCCAGGGAGTCAGACAGCCGTACGTTTGTTGTGAAAGCTACTCCAGGGAGTCGGACAGTCCGTACGTTTGTTGTTAAAGCTACTCTAGTGTGTGAAACAGCCCTACTTTTGTTGAGAAAGCTACTCCATGTGTGAAACAGCCCTACTTTTGTTGAGAAAGCTACTCCATGTGTGAAACAGCCCTACTTTTGTTGAGAAAGCTACTCCATGTGTGATTCAGTTTCAGTTTCAGTAGCTCAAGGAGGCGTCACTGCGTTCGGACAAAACCATATACGCTACACCACATCTGCCAAGCAGATGCCTGACCAGCAGCGTAACCCAACGCGCTTAGTCAGGCCATGTGTGACACAGTCCCAAGAGTGTTTTGAAAACTATGTCTGTTGTGTGTTGCAGACCTGGAGAGGTAATGTGTGTTGTGTTGTAGACCTGGAGAGGTAATGTGTGTTGTGTGTTGCAGACCTGGAGAGGTAATGTGTGATGTGTGTTGTAGACCTGGAGAGGTAATGTGTGATGTGTGTTGCAGACCTGGAGAGGTAATGTGTGATGTGTGTTGCAGACCTGGAGAGGTAATGTGTG
This sequence comes from Babylonia areolata, assembly GCF_041734735.1. Lineage (NCBI taxonomy): Eukaryota > Metazoa > Mollusca > Gastropoda > Neogastropoda > Buccinidae > Babylonia > Babylonia areolata. The sequence continues at coordinate 1,046,476 of NC_134895.1, read as the reverse complement.
ATGTGTGTTGCAGACCTGGAGAGGTAATGTGTGTTGTGTTGTAGACCTGGAGAGGTAATGTGTGTTGTGTGTTGCAGACCTGGAGAGGTAATGTGTGTTATGTTGCAGACCTGGAGAGGTAATGTGTGATGTGTGTTGCAGACCTGGAGAGGTAATGTGTGATGTGTGTTGTCGACCTGGAGAGGTAATGTGTGTTATGTTGCAGACCTGGAGAGGTAATGTGTGATATGTGTTGCAGACCTGGAGAGGTAATGTGTGATGTGTGTTGCAGACCTGGAGAGGTAATGTGTGTTATGTTGCAGACCTGGAGAGGTAATGTGTGATGTGTGTTGCAGACCTGGAGAGGTAATGTGTGATGTGTGTTGCAGACCTGGAAAGGTAATGTGTGATGTGTGTTGCAGACCTGGAGAGGTAATGTGTGTTATGTTGCAGACCTGGAGAGGTAATGTGTGATGTGTGTTGCAGACCTGGAGAGGTAATGTGTGTTGTGTGTTGCAGACCTGGAGAGGTAATGTGTGTTATGTTGCAGACCTGGAGAGGTAATGTGTGTTATGTTGCAGACCTGGAGAGGCAATGTGTGATGTGTGTTGCAGACCTGGAGAGGCAATGTGTGATGTGTGTTGTAGACCTGGAGAGGTAATGTGTGATGTGTGTTGCAGACCTGGAGAGGTAATGTGTGATGTGTGTTGCAGACCTGGAGAGGTAATGTGTGATGTGTGTTGCAGACCTGGAGAGGTAATGTGTGATGTGTGTTGCAGACCTGGAGAGGTAATGTGTGTTGTGTTGCAGACCTGGAGAGGTAATGTGTGATGTGTGTTGTAGACCTGGAGAGGTAATGTGTGATGTGTGTTGCAGACCTGGAGAGGTAATGTGTGATGTGTGTTGCAGACCTGGAGAGGTAATGTGTGTTGCAGACCTGGAGAGGTAATGTGTGATGTGTGTTGTAGACCTGGAGAGGTAATGTGTGATGTGTGTTGCAGACCTGGAGAGGTAATGTGTGTTATGTTGCAGACCTGGAGAGGTAATGTGTGTTGCAGACCTGGAGAGGTAATGTGTGATGTGTGTTGCAGACCTGGAGAGGTAATGTGTGTTATGTTGCAGACCTGGAGAGGTAATGTGTGATGTGTGTTGCAGACCTGGAGAGGTAATGTGTGTTGTGTGTTGCAGACCTGGAGAGGTAATGTGTGTTATGTTGCAGACCTGGAGAGGTAATGTGTGATGTGTGTTGCAGACCTGGAGAGGTAATGTGTGTTGTGTGTTGCAGACCTGGAGAGGTAATGTGTGTTATGTTGCAGACCTGGAGAGGTAATGTGTGTTATGTTGCAGACCTGGAGAGGTAATGTGTGTTGTGTGTTGCAGACCTGGAGAGGTAATGTGTGATGTGTGTTGTAGACCTGGAGAGGTAATGTGTGTTATGTTGCAGACCTGGAGAGGTAATGTGTGTTGTGTTGCAGACCTGGAGAGGTAATGTGTGATGTGTGTTGTAGACCTGGAGAGGTAATGTGTGTTATGTTGCAGACCTGGAGAGGTAATGTGTGTTATGTTGCAGACCTGGAGAGGTAATGTGTGATGTGTGTTGCAGACCTGGAGAGGTAATGTGTGATGTGTGTTGCAGACCTGGAGAGGTAATGTGTGATGTGTGTTGCAGACCTGGAGAGGTAATGTGTGATGTGTGTTGCAGACCTGGAGAGGTAATGTGTGTTGTGTGTTGCAGACCTGGAGAGGTCCGTTGCAGTCTCCAGATCTGCAACACACATCACACATTACCTTCTGAGATCTGCACCTCTCCAGGGACTGTGTCTCACCAGGTTGGTGTCCAACCGGTGACTTGGGGACACATACGGTTATAGCTGCACTCCTCTTGATGCGGTGAAATCAATTCTGCTGAACTGCTGGTGACTTGCTGATAGATAGCAGTCAACGTCATCACTACCGTCCTTACCTTCTTTCCGTTACACGACCAACATCGACTTGCCGATGACTCTGTCGTGGTTCATGCATGCTGGGTATTTTCATGTTTCCGTAACCCACCGAACGCTGACATGGGTTACAGGATTTTAACGTGCTTATTTGATCTTCTGCTTGCGTATTGACACACGAAGGGGGTTCAGACACTAAGCAGGTCTGCACATAATTGACCAGAAACTGACGACAACCAGTTTGAAAAAAAAATCCCTTGTTCAGAAGGCACTTACTGTTCTCTCAGCCATTGCGGTCTGGTATCAATTATGTACACAGTTTGTTCGGTCACACTGAAGCAGCAGAAACCAGGCAATTTGACGAAAACCAGTTGAAAAAAATAAATCACTGTGTGTGTGTGTGTGTGTGTGTTGTGTGTTGTGTTGTGTTGTGTGTGTTGTGTGTATGTGTGTGTGTGTGTTGTGTGTGTGTGTGTGCGTGTGTGTGTGTGTGTGTGTGTGTTGTGTTGTGTGTGTTGTGTTGTGTGTGTGTGTGTGTGTGTGTGTGGTGTGGTGTGGTGTGTTGTGTTGTGTTGTGGTGTAGTGTGTGTGTGTGTGTGTGTGTGTGTGTGTGGGTGTGTTGTGTTTGTGTGTGTGTTGTGTTGTGTGTGTGTGTGTGTGTGTGTGTGTGTGTGTGTGTTGTGTTGTGTTGTGTTGTGTGTGTGTGTGTGTGTGTGTTGTGTTGTGTTGTGTTGTGTTGTGTGTGTGTGTGTGTGTGTGTGTGTGTGTGTGTTGTGTTGTGTTGTGTTGTGTGTGTGTGTGTGTGTGTGTGTGTTGTGTTGTGTTGTGTTGTGTTGTGTGTGTGTGTTGTGTTGTGTTGTGTTATGTGTGTGTGTGTGTGTGTTGTGGTGTGTGTATGTCTGATGTGTGTTGTGTTGTGGTGTAGTGTTTGTGTGTGTGTGTTGTGTTGTGTGTGTGTTATGTGTGTGTGTGTGTGTGTGTGTGTGTGTGTGTGTGTGTGTGTGTGTGTGTGTGAGTGACACTGTGGGCAGACACTATAGGTCAGACCTGTCGACCCTAAATGACATACTGTGGCCCCCCTCCTCAACCCCCTTGCCCCCTTCCAAGCCCCCCCCCCCGAGCCCCCCCCCCCCCCACACACACACACTCACCCCACACACACACCTGGCGCTGCCAAGTAAGTATCACTTGATATGCCCCCTCGCCCCCCACCCCCCCCCCAACACCCCCCCACCCCCTCTCCCCGCCTCACAGGTGTCACCACAGTCCTCATACTCTGCCACAACATTCAAACAGCCGGTCATGTTTTGACCGTTGTTCCCCTCCGACCTCCCTTATAGGAGCCCGCCCCGCCCCCCCCCCCCCCCACCTCCCCGTCCTGTCACCCCCCACACACACACACACACACACACACAACCCCTTTAAGAAAAAGAAAGGTACAGGTAAATTATTATGTGGCCATGGAATTATTCCTGGGTCTCAGATATGTATCCCCTCTTTCTCCTTCCCCCACACCCATCCACACACACACACACACACACACTATATATATATCTATATATATATATATATATATATATATATATTGCATATATATGTATATAATGTTATATATATATATATATATATATAGATATATATGTGTGTGTGTGTGTGTGTGTGTGTGTGTGTACTAATGTAGTTATAGTTATATATCAAAATATTTATTGTTCATAGTATTTTTTTTTAAAAGTTAAAATATTGCAAATAAAAAAAACATATAAATGATAAAAGTAAATTAATGAACGATAATAAACTGATAACTAAATAACAACAATAGTATGTATGTATGTATGCATATAGATGTAGATGTATATATATATATATATATAGAGAGAGAGAGAGAGAGAGAGAGAGAGATACAGATAGATAGATACATGTGTGTGTGTGTGTGTGTTGTGTGTGTGTGTGTGTGTGTGAATATTTGTGTACCTTCACAGAACAGAAAGTGTTTCTCTCCTTTGGATGGTAATCTTTTTTTTCTTTGAGCTGGTTTGTTTGCTGTTCTCTGGGTTCGAATGTCTCAAGAACTGGATCCTGTTTTTCAAAATACTGTTGAAATCTTTTCTTTCATTCCAAACCTTTGACAAGGGTTCCTAGGTTTCCCTGGCAAGAATATTTCTCCCTCTTAAGCAGCATGTCTACCTTTTTCTACATGTTCAATGGGAAAGATTTTTAAGTGGTTCAAATCTCCATCTGTAGGGTGTTTTGATGATTTCACATGCCAGGAAGGCTGACGCTTGTGTTGTTTTGCCGTCCTTTGCATCGCTCTTTTGGTCAGCCATCTCTGTTTTTGGGGGGCTTTTGGTTAATCCAACAGACAGAAAGTCTGGATGGATCTGGCTTGTGATTATGTACACCACATTTGGAGAAGTGCAAGTAAGGTGGTTTCTGACTTTCCCCATCTACTTCCATCCAAAGGGCAGACAAAGCCATCTGTGCTCTGTGAATGTGCACAAGTATCACATTTCTTCTGGCACAAGGAATGACCAGTTTGAAGTCTGGGGACCATCAGGGATATGGCGGCAGGGAACAGTAGGTTTGTAGATTCCTCCCAATTTCCGCATCATATATATATATATATATATATATATATATATATATATATATATATATATATATACATGAGTATATTTATATAGACAGTGAGAGATAAACAAGTAGCCTACAATGAAAAATTGGGCTCACCAAGTAAAGCCCCAATTTTCAGTAAAAGCCCACTTTCACAATACTCTGCCTGGTTTGGGGCTTTTGATAGGAGACTGTTTCGATGATTTTATGAAGAGCACACACACACACACACACACACACACACACACACACACACACAGCACCAAAACTTGACTTCAACAAGTCACAGAAATGCACACACATATACAAACAAAACACACAGGGGTATGCACACACACACACACACACACAAGGTTTCAAGATTTTAATTAACCTGTGACCCGTATATGGGTATGTAGGATTTCAGAAAACCAAAATCAAAAACACAACTAGATTTATCAGAACGTTTGCATCAAAGTTAGAATAAATGTTAACAGTCCTTTATCGACAAGAAAATATCCAACGCAACATTGCACACACACACACACACACACACAGAGTCACACACTAACACTCACATCCAATACCTCAGTTCAACAAGACGTAAAAAATGAACACCCAGTAATAATCATCAACATTACTTTCAGTGGTAAGTAAAAAGCTGACCTCCAGCTGCACAATCTGCCTGATTCTCTCAACAATTTCTATACAACAATAATAAAGAAAAGTAACTCTCTCCATTCACAAGGTACACAACTTCAAGTCAATGCTGCTTATGATTCAGCTCGCACTCAGGTAAAAGAAAGGCGTTTTAGAAAAGAAAAAGAGAAAGAAAAAAAAAAGAGACACTTCCTCAAATCAGGAAGCATAAGAAGCATTGACTTGAAGTTGTCTACCTTGTACACAGAAGAATTTATTTCCCTTTGTTGTTTTATTCTTTACTCTCCGAGGCCATTGTCCTTTCATTTCTGATCTATTTAATCCTTTATTCTTCTGCCCCATTGTCCTTTCATTTCTGATCTATTTAATCCTTTATTCTTCTGCCCCATTGTTCTTTCATTTCTGATCTATTTAATCCTTTATTCTTCTGCCCCATTGTTCTTTCATTTCTGATCTATTTAATTCTTTACTCTCCCAGCCCACTGTCCTTTCATTTCTGATCTATTTAATTCTTTACTCTCCTGCCCCATTGTTCTTTCATTTCTGATCTATTTAATTCTTTACTCTCCTGGCCCATTGTTCTTTCATTTCTGATCTATTTAATTCTTTACTCTCCTAGCCCACTGTTCTTTCATTTCTGATCTATTTAATTCTTTACTCTCCTGGCCAATTGTTCTTTCATTTCTGATCTATTTAATTCTTTACTCTCTTAGCCCATTGTTCTTTCATTTCTGATCTATTTAATTCTTTACTCTCCTGGCCAATTGTTCTTTCATTTCTGATCTATTTAATCCGTTACTCTCCTGGCCAATTGTTCTTTCATTTCTGATCTATTTAATTCTTTACTCTCCTGGCCAATTGTTCTTTCATTTCTGATCTATTTAATTCTTTACTCTCCTGGCCAATTGTTCTTTCATTTCTGATCTATTTAATTCTTTACTCTCCTAGCCAATTGTTCTTTCATTTCTGATCTATTTAATTCTTTACTCTCCTAGCCCATTGTCCTTTCATTTCTGATCTACACTAGTAAATCACCCCCACCCCACACACACCATCACCAATCTCCCATTCCCCCCAAATGAAAACAATAACAAAACAACAAAAATATACAAACGTAAATGTACATCTGGTATGCAAGGACTACATATAAAAAATGATAAAAAGCTGATGTGCAAGCACAACTGTCACAGTTACAATCACACTGCCTTGTCAACAGCAGATCAGCAGCCCAGCAACTCTTGTAAAGAGCAAAAGAAAAAAACAACAGGTACAAAGAAGGTTTCTGAACACTGAACACTGAATGATTCTCTAATGACACAGACCAACAGCCCCTGTCAAAACAAATGCAAGCAAAACACATTTCTGATAAAATTCTACAACATAACACAACTGTTACTCGTTAGATATGGATGATGAAGACCAATATTAACTCTGCACTCAACTCGTATCCAGTCCTGTCTCTTTCTTTGCTTTCCCGCCCCTACCATCGACATACACATCTTCACGTTCACATTGCTTTTCACACAAGCATTATACGCATATACAGTCGTGTCATCACTTAATGAGTTTTTGTTCCACTGGACGCCCAGCACATCCACAGAAGACTACACAGAAGGTTTCAGGCTTTGTGGCAACAAACCAAACCGAAATAAAACAATCAAAATACAAACAAAAGGGAAGCGGCCAAGTTAGACAGAGAGGAGAAAACAACAGAAAAACAAAAAGGGGGTGGGGTGGGGATAGGTGTGTGTGTGTGTGTGTGAAGGGGGGGGGGGTTGAGTGCAGGGAGGACAGGTGAAAGAAGAACAGACAGAAAAAAAAAGGGGGGGGGGGGGGCGTATTGAGAGCACAGTTTCCAACTAGGGAGGGTGGGGTGGTGTGTGTGTGTGTGTTTGAGGAGGGGGTTGGGGGGCGTGTGTGACTTACTGACAGGTGCCCTGCTGCCCACACACGGGAGCGCGGGGCGGGGAGGTTGTGAGGGTGAGGGTGAGGATGTTTCAGACGTTTCAGCTCACACACACGCCGCCCCCCTCAAGCCCCCTTCTCCAAGGCACAAGCGGTGTGTTGCTGGACACTTCCACAGCCGCTGTTGTTATCACTCAGGCACAGCAATGAACAAACTGCATGGGGCACCGTTATGGCTGTCATCATCATCAACCATGCAAAAAAAAAGAAAAAGAAAAAAGAAAAAAAGACAGACAGGCAATCAGAAAGACAGAGAGAAAGAACCAACACAAACAACAACAAAAACAAAAATAAGAATTATTTAACACACACACACACACACACACACACACACACGTGGGCCATACACTTTGATGATTAAGTTTGGGGAAGGAAGTAATACAGACAGCAAACTAGACATAGAGAGACTGACAGAGAGACTGACAGAGAGACAGAGAGACTGACAGAGAGACTGACAGAGAGACAGAGAGACTGACAGAGAGACAGAGAGACTGACAGAGAGATAGACATAGAGAGACTGACAGAGAGACAGAGAGACTGACAGAGAGACAGAGAGACTGACAGAGAGATAGACATAGAGAGACTGACAGAGAGACAGAGAGACTGACAGAGAGACAGAGACTGACAGAGAGACAGGGAGACTGACAGAGAGACAGAGAGACTGACAGAGAGACAGAGACTGACAGAGAGACAGGGAGACTGACAGAGAGACAGAGACTGACAGAGAGACAGGGAGACTGACAGAGAGACAGATAGAGACTGACAGAGAGACTGACAGAGAGACAGAGACTGACAGAGAGACAGGGAGACTGACAGAGAGACAGAGAGACTGACAGAGAGACAGATAGAGACTGACAGAGAGACAGGGAGACTGACAGAGAGACAGAGACTGACAGAGAGACTGACAGAGAGACAGAGACTGACAGAGAGACAGATAGAGAATGACAGAGAGACAGGGAGACTGACAGAGAGACAGAGACTGACAGAGAGACTGACAGAGAGACAGAGACTGACAGAGAGACAGGGAGACTGACAGAGAGACAGAGACTGACAGAGAGACTGACAGAGAGACAGAGACTGACAGAGAGACAGGGAGACTGACAGAGAGACAGATAGAGACTGACAGAGAGACAGAGACTGACAGAGAGACAGAGACTGACAGAGAGACAGAGAGACTGACAGAGAGACAGACAGACTGACAGAGAGACAGAGAGACTGACAGAGAGACAGAGACTGACAGAGAGACAGGGAGACTGACAGAGAGACAGAGAGACTGACAGAGAGACAGATAGAGACTGACAGAGAGACAGGGAGACTGACAGAGAGACAGAGAGGCAGACAGAGAGACAGACAGAGAGACAGACAGATAGAGACTGACAGAAAGACTGAGACTGACAGAGAGATTGACAGAGAGATAGAGAGACTGATAGAGAGACAGAGACTGGCAGAGAGAGACAGAGAGACTGACAGAGAGATAGAGAGAGGGACATGGACTGACACACAGAAGAAAAGAGAGAGAGAGAGAGATTGACAGAGGGAGAGGGAAATGGACCAACAGAGAGGGAGACACACTGACAAAGAGAGGAGACAGACCAACAGAGAGAGAGAGGGAGATAGAGAGAGAGAGGGAGATTGTTTAACAGACAGACAAGAGAAGACAAACAGATAACCTTCATTTCCCAGGATAAGAGATCAGCACTGATGTTGTTTTACATTCAGTCCCCACCCTGAAAACATCTACACAACAAAATAGTAAATAAAGGCATAGCATGGTGGCAAAAAGTCCCTAGATAAAAGAACATTAAAAGGCGTGCGCGCACACACACACACACACACACACACACACACAAATAATACAGTACTGAAAGATGGATACACTAATATACTGATAATGATACACACTGCAATACCGAGAGAAAATGTACTTTACCAGGAAGCATGATGACATAAGTGTATAAAAGTATATTAAAGAAATACTGTTGCAAAAAAAAGAAGAAGAATGAAACGTTGTCACAGGTGGATGAGAAAGAAAAACACAGACAGACAGACAAAGACAGCAAGAGGAGGGGAGATAAACTGACAGACAGAGACAGCAAGAGGAGGGGAGATAAACTGACAGACAAAGACAGCAAGAGGAGGGGAGATAAACTGACAGACAAAGACAGCAAGAGGAGGGGAGATAAACTGACAGACAAAGACAGCAAGAGGAGGGGAGATAAACTGACAGACAGAGATATAAATAGACAGAGCCTACCAAGACTTCCATTATCATCATCATCAGAATGGGTGGAAAAAATTGATTCCCCACCCACCCCCACCCCTAATTCTAAGCCAGATTTGGTGTTAACAAAGTATTTATAGAGAAAATGAATTTTTAAAAGTTTGCCATGAACACACACACACACACACACACACACACACACACACACACACATATTCACACACACACATATATACATGCACACAGACAACCAAAATCACAGGGCCATTACACTGATTCACACTGTGTGTCAACACACACATGAACCAAAACTGTCTGCTACGGAGCTAAAACCTACACTCTTAAAATGTTGAACGATCTGTAAAAACATGCCATAATTATTGCAACCATCTAAAAAAACAACTACACTCTTTTAACAATGTGTTCAGCATGTGACACAGTCAGCAATACTCTCCTGTCAGCTCTGCACACTGTCCAACAGGGGTCCTGTGTTGTGTGAAACAGGGAGACTCTGTGGCTGATCAACCGCTCACCATCAGTTCACAGTGAATGGTGTGAATACTAAAACCTACAGCACTCTAAAACAACAACATTGCACCACTGTGGAGTCCAGAAGCCAGTTTCAAAGTTACTCTGCTTCTGCCGACTACAACCACGTGTCACCACTACAGAGAGGGGGTTAGGGGGTGCACGGGAGGGGTAGTACCTCTAGAGGGGGGGCTTGTCACGCTCTTCCGGGAGTGGTTCGTCCTCTGTTGGTCCCCACTGGCACCCAGCTCTCACCTATGGGTCCTAGAAGCTGCTAGCATGCGGCAGCGCCCAACCCCCGGGCAACGGCTTTGACAGGCTGGCTAAACTAGGTGAGGGTAGCCGACGGGTCTCAACCCCTCGGTGAGTTAGGGCTTGAAGCATGTGAAGACTGGATCCGGCGGACTCTGCGGAAGAAACCTTCATGGTTCAACGGAGAGGAAGGCGGTTGCAGCAGAGCACTGTGGAGTGCTGAGGGCAGGATGAGGCACACAGGACATCCTGGTCATCCACTGCATCCGTTTCCATCTCCAGTCGTCTTGACCTCGTCTTGCCACTGGATACAGATGGTCTCGGACAAGAGAGTGAGGTCGACGGTGCGCAACTCCTCCTCACTATAAACAAAGTCATCGCGCAAGTCATCAGTCATCCTTCATCCCATACCATCATTTTCCCCAAGCCCTGTGGCGACAGGCGAGCGACGAAGCGACAGGTGTGGGTACACTGGTAGTCAGAGCTGCGGACCTGCACACAGGCGGCTCAGGCCATAGGGTCGTTTTTCACCGACTGGAGCAGCGGTGGAGATCGGCAGCCCCCTGAGCGACTGAGCAGCCCTCTTCAGGACAGCACTGCTCACCTCCATGGCATGAGGAAGGGGCTAGAAAAGGTGCGCTAAACACTGCCTGCTTCACACCACCCTAGTCAGCATACCGCGGCTGACGAGGACCCTACTCAAGCGGTCGACACACAAAGGAAAGAAAGAAGAAAACAAGGAGCACCCCATTGACCATTGCCACATGGAACGTGCGTACGCTTCTGGACAGAGGCGACTCGGACAGACCACAGAGACGCACAGCACTCACTGCGAGTGAACTAGCCAGGTACAACATCGACATCGCTGCCTTAAGTGAGACCAGACTGGCAGAAGAAGGCGAACTCTGTGAGCGAGGCGCAGGCTACACCAGCAGAGCAACGCAGACAGGCCAGGAAAAGCAGTGCCAGCAAGTCCCCGACAGCCGCCACCATCCCCTGTCCACACTGCATCAGAACCTTCCGGGCGCGGATTGGCCTGACCAGTCATCTGCGCACCCACAGAGCCCAACCCACCCACCCCCAGGATGACTAGATGGTCCTCGTCGATCCCGACGGACGAACCACCACACCACTACAGAAGGAAAACACAGTCATAAAATCAAAAGCAAGTAGTTTAAAAATGCGCCTGCTTTTGTCATTGCACAGACACGTTATCATGACAGAAACAGTGAAAGCGCTGGCATTAAAACCCAGCAGTGTAACAACGTGATGGCTTTGAGCATTGCATGTCACCAGCCTAACATGTGGATCACTGAATTATCATCAGTAATTCCACTTGACACTGTGATCAACATGGATGAAAACCATGACACCATCTCTTCATAATCAATCATTATTCATCATATAAACAAAAACAGGTCTAGCTACAGTCACACTTGAACACTGTCCAGTCCACACAGTGGACAGCAAGGAAGCAGTAAACCTGGACACTTCAGTTTCAAGAAGAATGTTGTCTCTGTGTCCTGACTTCATACTGTTTTCTGCCAGGCACACTGTTCCATTGTTATGGTGTTTCTCTTGAAAGCTCCCCTTCCACACACTTTCTTAGTTCCAGGAGGCTGAATACTGACGTCACTGTAACGGACAGTCACTGCTGACGTCACCGTAACGGACAGTCACTGCCGACGTCACTATAAAGGACAATCACTGCTGACGTCACTGTAATTGACAATCACTGCCGACGTCACTGTAATGGACAGTCACTGCTGACGTCACTGTAACGGACAGTCACTGCTGACGTTACTGTAAAGGACAGTCACTGCTGATGTCACTGTAAAGGACAGTTACTGCTGACATCACAGTAAAGGGCAGTCACTGCTGACGTCACTGTAAAGGGCAGTCACTGCTGACGTCACTGTAAAGGACAGTCACTGCTGATGTCACTGTAAAGGACAGTTACTGCTGACATCACAGTAAAGGGCAGTCACTGCTGACGTCACTGTAAAGGGCAGTCACTGCTGACGTCACTGTAAAGGACAGTCACTGCTGATGTCACTGTAAAGGACAGTTACTGCTGACATCACAGTAAAGGGCAGTCACTGCTGACGTCACTATAACGGACAATCATTGCCAACATCACTGTTACAGACAGTCACTGCTGATGTCACTGTAACAGACAGCCACTGCTGACATCACTGTAACGGACAGTCACTGCTGACATCACTGTTACAGACACTGACAGTCACTGCTGACATCACTGCTACAGTCACTGCCGACAGTCACGGCTGACATCACTGTAACGGACAATCACTGCTGACATCACTGTTACAGACACTGACAGTCACTGCTGACATCACTGCTACAGTCACTACCGACAGTCACGGCTGACATCACTGTAACGGACAATCACTGCTGACATCACTGTTACAGACACTGACAGTCACTGCTGACATCACTGCTACAGTCACTGCCGACAGTCACGGCTGACATCACTGTAACGGACAATCACTGCTGACATCACTGTTACAGACACTGACAGTCACTGCTGACATCACTGCTACAGTCACTGCCGACAGTCACGGCTGACATCACTGTAACGGACAGTCATTGCAGGGTGTGTGTGGATGGGTAGTGCTGTCAGAATCCAGTCCCAGTATCAGAGTGGAGTCTGTCGTCCTTCTCACTGTCACTTCATCACTGGATGCCACAGCAATGTCTGGCCTTCTGACGGTCCCTCACTTCATCACTGGATGCCACAGCAATGTCTGGCCTTCTGACGGTCCCTCACTTCATCACTGGATGCCACAGCAATGTCTGGCCTTCTGACGGTCCCTTTCTATGCGTAAGGTAAATGACAAACACAGCACTTCTGTTTTTTGCATACAGAATGTCGACATTTCAAAAAAAAAGATTACACTGCCAACGGTTAATCAGATCTGTGAATATTTACAGTCACATTAAAACAAGGCAATCAACAACATATTGTATCATGCGTCAGTAACATATTTTCTGTAAAATGCATATAAACCAAAATCACACACACACATACACACACACACACACACACACACATTTACATGAACAACATGTACACTGCAAACCAAACCAATGATCAAATGGTCTGACACCGATGTAAATAGAAATACACCCATGCGGAAGTAAAATGTGTGAAGCTTTCAGTGTGCTTCATAAAACAGAAAAAACTCCAAATGTTGGGGGAAAAAGACACCTTTTGTGAGACAACTGTTTGATAGCAAGCTAAGCTTGTGCCGTAATGACAACACAAAACACATGGCTGTGGACTGCAGCACGTAACCACTGACAGTTCTTCATGTGATGGTAACGTTCTGTAACCACTGACAGTTCTTCATGTGATGGTAACGTTCTGTAACCACTGACAGTTCTTCATGTGATGGTAACGTTCTGTAACCACTGACAGTTCTTCATGTGATGGTAACATTCTGTAACCACTGACAGTTCTTCATGTGATGGTAACGTTCTGTAACCACTGACAGTTCTTCATGTATAGTAACGTTCTGTAACCACTGACAGTTCTTCATGTGATGGTAACGTTCTGTAACCACTGACAGTTCTTCATGTGATGGTAACATTCTGTAACCACTGACAGTTCTGCATGTAATGGTAACGTTCTGTAACCACTGACAGTTCTTCATGTATAGTAACGTTCTGTAACCACTGACAGTTTCTCATGTGATGGTAACGTTCTGTAACCACTGACAGTTCTTCATGTGATGGTAACATTCTGTGATCACTGACAGTTCCTCATGTGATAGTAACGTTCTGTAACCACTGACAGTTCTTCATGTGATGGTAACATTCTGTGATCACTGACAGTTCCTCATGTGATAGTAACGTTCTGTAACCACTGACAGTTCTTCATGTGATGGTAACATTCTGTGATCACTGACAGTTCCTCATGTGATGGTAACGTTCTGTAACCACTGACAGTTCTTCATGTGATGGTAACATTCTGTGATCACTGACAGTTCTTCATGTGATGGTAACGTTCTGTAACCACTGACAGTTCTTCATGTGATGGTAACGTTCTGTAACCACTGACAGTTCTTCATGTGATGGTAACGTTCTGTAACCACTGACAGTTCTTCATGTGATGGTAACATTCTGTAACCACTGACAGTTCTTCATGTATAGTAACGTTCTGTAACCACTGACAGTTCTTCATGTATAGTAATGTTCTGTAACCACTGACAGTTCTTCATGTGATGGTAACGTTCTGTAACCACTGACAGTTATTCATATAAATACTAATGTTCTGTAACCATTGACAGTTATACATGTAATAGTAATGTTTTGTCATCACTAACATTTCCCCATGTGACACAAATGTTCTGTAACCACTCAGTACTTCCCTACATTGCTTCATGTCACCAAGGACCAGAAAGGAAAAGAGATTCTTTGTGATGAAGAAAACGACAGCCAGCTCACACCAAAATAAATCAGAAGAAAAAGTGTCAGCAGTGGCTTGTAACCAGCTGACATTACTTCAGTACAGGTCACACACACACAAAAGGAGGGGTGTGATGGGGGTGATCTGGGATGGAAAATGTCCATGACCACATGATATACCTGGAGTGACGATGGTCCCTCACACAAGCCTTCTACACACCCACCACCAAAACCAGAAAAAAAAACAAGGCAATCCTAAAAACAAGGTCCATCTCTGTGTCACTGCCACAGAATTAGCAAAGACAGTGCTGACTGAACAGCAGCACACACAGCAACACATCACACTGAACAGCGGCACACACAGCAACACATCACACTGAACAGCGGCACACACAGCAACACATCACACTGAACAGCAGCACACACAGCAACACATCACACTGAACAGCGGCACACACAGCAACACATCACACTGAACACAGCAACACATCACACTGAACAGCAGCACACACAGCAACACATCACACTGAACAGCGGCACACACAGCAACACATCACACTGAACAGCGGCACACACAGCAACACATCACACTGAACACAGCAACACATCACACTGAACAGCGGCACACACAGCAACACATCACACTGAACAGCGGCACACACAGCAACACATCACACTGAACAGCGGCACACACAGCAACACATCACACTGAACAGCGGCACACACAGCAACACATCACACTGAACAGCAGCACACACAGCAACATATCACACTGAACAGCGGCACACACAGCAACACATCACACTGAACAGCGGCACACACAGCAACACATCACACTGAACACAGCAACACATCACACTGAACAGCGGCACACACAGCAACACATCACACTGAACAGCAGCACACACAGCAACACATCACACTGAACAGCGGCACACACAGCAACACATCTCACTGACAGTACACAGTTGGCAGACTGACTTATCACACTGACAGTACACAGTTGGCAGACTGACTTATCACACTGACAGTACACAGTTGGCAGACTGACTTATAACACTGACAGTACACAGTTGGCAGACTGACTTATCACACTGACAGTACACAGTTGGCAGACTGACTTATCACACTGACAGTACACAGTTGGCAGACTGACTTATCACACTGACAGTACACAGTTGGCAGACTGACTTTTTGCATAATTTACCTTGTTTCTTTGTCTTCATTCTGGGCTGATATTTCACACATACCTTGGGTACGCATGTATCTCGCCTCATGATTCATTTGATGTTAGCAAAAATGGACGCAACACTGTAAAACATCACAGGTCTGATTCTGTGTTTTTGGTACTGTTTCACAACACAAAGTAAAACCTGTTCAGCAGAACCTACACATTCCCAACAACTACCTGACAAATAACAAAAACCTAGCTCTGCCACCAACTAACAAGAAAAACTGTAACAGAACCCATGAAAGACATTTGATCCCAAAAGCTGCAAGATGACAGTGACAGTGTACAACAGTCCTTGAAAACCATGCAGTCCATCTTTCATCATGAATCCAAAAATAAAATGTTCATGTAACAATCCACACAACCATTGAGACTGACAGATGAAGGTGTGAACGATGTCCTATATACAGACTGACAGATGAAGGTCTGAACGATGTCCTATATACAGAAGGATAATGGGGTACACAAGCACAGGAAGAGAAGCGGAGACATGGTGACAGCGTGGACAGCTAGACGGGGGACTGAGCGTAGGGCTGTAGCAAGGGGGCACGCTGTCGACATGGCCACAGCCAGCACAACACCCACCCTCGTCCGCACAGATCACGGTACGCTGTGTACATCTGTCGCAGCTTCATTCTGAAACATGCACCGTGCATTCCTGCACCATACATTTCTTCATCATGTGTTTCTTCAAAATACATTACTGCATCATACATTTCTTCATCATGTGTTTCTTCATCATGCGTTTCTTCAAAATGCATTACCGCATCATATATTTCTTCATCATTTGTTTCTTCAAGATGCATTACTGCCTCATACAATTCTTCATCATGTCTTTCTTCAAAATGCATTACAGCATCATATATTTCTTCATCATGTGTTTCTTCAAAATGCATTACAGCATCATACATTTCTTCATCATGTGTTTCTTCAAAATGCATTACAGCATCATACATTTCTTCATCATGTGTTTCTTCAAAATGCATTACCGCACCATACATTTCTTCATCATGTGTTTCTTCAAAATACATTACTGTAACATACATTTCTTCATCATGCATTTCTTCAAAATGCATTACTGTAACATACATTTCTTCATCATGTGTTTCTTCAAAATGCATTACTGCACCATACATTTCTTCATCATGCATTTCTTCAAAATACATTACTGTAAAATACATTTCTTCATCATATATTTCTTTCTTTATCATACATTTCTGCATCAAATATTTCTGTATCATGCATTTTTTGTTCAAAATATATTTCTGTATCATACATTTCTTCATCATACATTTCCGCAGCATCGCACAGAGGTTCTTTCACCATCACACCATGTTTTCATGACTCAGGAATAACAGAACAAAAACCAACACACACACAAAAAAACACCATGGAACAAACAAAAGGTAAGAAGCTGAAAAAAGGAGAAAAGAAAAACAAACAAACAAGAAAACCGGACACCAAACAAGAGGCAAAAGCCTTTATGGCCAACAAGTGATTCGTGCTGATTTCAAAACTACAAGGACAGAACTGAAAAAATATGAGTGTTGAGTGTTAGGGGTGAGAGGGGGAGTGGGGTCAGGGAGGGGGGTCAGGGAGGGACAGCAAGAACAGGTCTGGGGGGCACGTTCACATCAAGCATCATGTGTGTGTGTATGCGTGTTTGTGTGCATCTTTGTCTGAGCGTGTTTATGTGGTCTGTGGGATAGAGCGTTCTGTGTGTCGTTATGTGCATGTGTGTGTATGCCTGTATGCCAACATGCGTGTGTGTGCAGTCTGCATGGCAGTGCACACACATGAGTACTGACCAACAATCACTCACCCGTGGCCAGATGCTTGGTTACCAAGCTGCAGGTTTTCCAGTGTGGTTCGGTCCTGCACACACAAGTCAGCCATCACCTGTACAGTGTACGAAACACACACACACATACACAAACACACACACATATAGACGGAGGCACGCACACATAGACACACACATATACAGTGACACAAACATACACAAACACACACACATGCACACACAGTGACACAAACAGACAGACACACACAGTGACACAGACACACTCATGCACAGACAGACACACACATGCGCGGGCACAATGACAAGCACACACACACACAAACGCACAAATGCACACACACACAATGACACACACATACACACGCATACACAGTGACACAAACAGACACACCGAGTGGCACAATCAGACAGACACACACATGCACAGACAGACAGACAGACACACATACACACAATGACACACACACATGTGTGTACACACACACACACACACACACACACACAAAAACACCCGCGCACAAACACACAAACATACAATGACACACACACAATGACACACGCACACACACACACACAGAAGGAAGGAGGCAGTGTATAGTTACGTAAAGGATGTTGGAGTGGAGGAAGGAGAACTGGAGAAACATGAGCAGGGCCATGTTGGAGGCCAACACCACCAGGAGGTACATGAACCAGATGCTGTGCTTGATGTAGAACACCTCCTGTCACACACACAGAACATCACAGCTTGATGTAGAACACCTCCTGTCACACACATAGAACATCACAGCTTGATGTAGAACACCTCCTGTCACACACATAGAACATCACAGCTTGATGTAGAACACCTCCTGTCACACACATAGAACATCACAGCTTGATGTAGAACACCTCCTGTCACACACACAGAACATCACAGCTTGATGTAGAACACCTCCTGTCACACACATAGAACATCATAGCTTGATGTAGAACACCTCCTGTCACACACATAGAACATCACAGCTTGATGCAGAACACCTCCTGTCACACACACAGAACATCACAGCTTGATGTAGAACACCTCCTGTCACACACATAGAACATCACAGCTTGATTTAGAACACCTCCTGTCGCACACACAGAACATCACAGCTTGATGTAGAACACCTCCTGTCACACACATAGAACATCACAGCTTGATTTAGAACACCTCCTGTCACACACACAGAACATCACAGCTTGATGTAGAACACCTCCTGTCACACACATAGAACATCACAGCTTGATGTAGAACACCTCCTGTCACACACACAGAACATCACAGCTTGATGTAGAACACCTCCTGTCACACACACAGAACATCACAGCTTGATGTAGAACACCTCCTGTCACACACACAGAACATCACAGCTTGATGTAGAACACCTCCTGTCACACACATAGAACATCACAGCTTGATGTAGAACACCTCCTGTCGCACACATAGAACATCACAGCTTGATGTAGAACACCTCCTGTCACACACATAGAACATCACAGCTTGATGCAGAACACCTCCTGTCGCACACATAGAACATCACAGCTTGATGTAGAACACCTCCTGTCACACACATAGAACATCACAGCTTGATTTAGAACACCTCCTGTCGCACACATAGAACATCACAGCTTGATGTAGAACACCTCCTGTCGCACACACAGAACATCACAGCTTGATGTAGAACACCTCCTGTCACACACATACAACACTGGATTGATATAAAACATTAAAACATCTGTCATACATATAGAACATCAGACTGACACAGAACACCTCCTGTCACAAACATACAACACTGGATTTAGATAAAAAAAATCTGTCACACACATAGAACATTGGATTGATATGAAACATCTGTCACACACATAGAACATCAGACTGACACAGAACACCTCCTGTCACACACATACAACACTGGATTGATATGAAACATCTGTCACACACATAGAACATCACATTGACACAGAACACCTCCTGTCACACACATACAACACTGGATTGATATGAAACATCTGTCATACACATAGAACATCACATTGACACAGAACACCTCCTGTCACAGACACAGAACATTGGATTGATATAAAACATCTGTCACACATATAGAACATTGGATTCATATAAAACATCTGTCACACACATAGAACATTGGATTGACACAGAACACCTCCTATCACACACATAGAACATTGGATTGATATGAAACATGTCACACACACAGAATATCACAGCTTGATGTAGAACACCTCCTGTCACACACATACAACACTGGATTGATATAAAACATCTGTCACACACATACAACATTGGATTGATATAAAACATCTGTCACACACATAGAACATTGGATTCATATAAAACATCTGTCACACACATAGAACATCAGATTGACAAAGAACACCTCCTGACACACACATAGAACATTGGATTCATATAAGACATCTGTCACACACATAGAACATTGGATTGACACAGAACACCTGTCAGACACACGGAACATCACAGCTTGATAGAGAACACCTCCTGTCACACACATACAACAGCAACATTCAGACAGAACATAATGACCCAGACTGACCCATAACAGACTGACCATTACAGACATTGTCACCGGCCCGTTCAGACAGAACATAATGACCCAGACTGACCCATAACAGACTGACCATTACAGACATTGTCACCGGCCCTTTCAGACAGAACCTAATGACCCAGACTGACCCATAACAGACTGACCATTACAGACATTGTCACCGGCCCTTTCAGACAGAACATAAATGACCCAGACTGACTCATAACAGACTGCCCATTACAGACATCGTCACCGGTCCTTTCAGACGGAACATAATGACCCAGACTGACCCATAACAGACTGACCATTACAGACATTGTCACCGGTCCTTTCAGACAGAACCTAATGACCCAGACTGACCCATAACAGACTGACCATTACAGACATCATCACCGGCCCTTTCAGACAGAACCTAATGACCCAGACTGACCATTACAGACATCGTCACCGGCCCTTTCAGACAGAACCTAATGACCCAGACTGACCATTACAGACATTGTCACCGGCCCTTTCAGACAGAACCTAAATGAATCATTCAGACATCACCTACTGACCCATCTATGCAGAATCCCACTGGCCCCAACAGAATCCTGATGACTCGGACTGATGTGTTCAGACAGAACCCAGTGACCCAGAGAGACCCATTCAGACAGAACCCCAGACAGACAGAACCCAGTGACCCAGACAGACAGAACCTCTCTGACCCAGACAGAACCTTTCAGACAGAACCCAGTGACCCAGACAGACAGAACCCAGTGACCCAGAGAGACCCATTCAGACAGAACCCCAGACAGACAGACAGGCAGAACACCAGTGATCCAGACAGGCACTTTCAGACAGAACCCCAGTGACCCAGACAGACAGAACCTCTCTGACCCAGACAGACCCTTTCAGACAGAACCCCAGTGACCCAGACAAACAGAACCCCGTGACCTAGACAGATTCTTTCAGACAGAACCCCAGTGACCCAGACAGACAGAACCTCTCTGACCCAGACAGACCCTTTCAGACAGAACCCCAGTGACCCAGACAAACAGAACCCCGTGACCTAGACAGATTCTTTCAGACAGAAACCCAGTGACCCAGTGAGACTCTTTCAGTCAGAACCTGAGTGACCCAGACAGACCCTTTAAGACAGAACCCCAGTGACCCAGACAGACAGAACCCCAGTGACCCAGACAGACCCATTCAGACAGAACCCCAGTGACCCAGACTGACCCAGACAGACAGAACCCCAGTGACCCAGACAGACCCATTCAGGCAGAACCCCAGTGACCCAGACTGACCCAGACAGACAGAACCCCAGTGACCCAGACAGACCCATTCTGACAGAACCCCAATGACCCAGACAGACAGAACCCCAGTGACCCAGACAGACACATTCAGACAGAACCCAGTGACCCAGACAGACAGAACCCCAGTGACCCAGACAGACATATTCAGACAGAACCCAGTGACCCAGACAGACACATTCAGACAGAACCCAGTGACCCAGACAGACACATTCAGACAGAACCCAGTGACCCAGAGAGACCCAGACAAACAGAACCCCAGTGACCCAGACTGACACATTCAGACAGAACCCAGTGACCCAGACAGACACATTCAGACAGAACCCAGTGACCCAGACAGACAGAACCCAGTGACCCAGAGAGACCCAGACAGACAGAACCCAGTGACCCAGACAGACACATTCAAATAGAACGCCAGTGACCCAGAGAGACCCAGACAGACAGAACCCCAGTGACCCAGACAGACACATTCAGACAGAACCCAGTGACCCAGAGAGAGCCAGACAGACAGAACCCAGTGACCCAGACTGACTGACCCGGTCGCAGGAGGAGCACTTTGGCCAGACCCAGAAGTGGAAGATGGTGAGGGAGAGGGTGAAGGTGGACAGGAGGAAGGCGTAGAACAGCAGCAGGGTGAAGGCAAAGTGGTTCTGCTCGCCCACACAGTTGTTGATCCTACACACACACACACACACACACACGCACGCACACACACGCACGCACACACACACAAACACACACACACACACGCATGCACACACACGCATGCACACACACGCACACACACGTGTACGCACATACACACACGTGTACGCACATACACACACACACGCAAACACACTCACACACACATATACACACACAAACACACACACACACACGCACATGTACACACACACGCACACACACACACACACAAACACAAGCGCGCGCACACACACATGAGCCCACACGCACACACACACACACACGCACATGCACACCCACCCACACACACACACAAATTCAGTCTTTTTTTGGTCTTTTTCCTCTTGACACCTTCACTGGATCTGACAGAAATGATGGAAACTAAATCAGATGGAAAATGCACTGGAAACAGAGCACAAGGGTCTCCACAAGTTGTTCATGTTATTGTAGAAACAAATGTATAGATCTGTGCAAACCCTTCACTTCATGATTTGGAAGATCAGTAACCACTTGGGGGGAGACTGAGACATTTTGTGTTCAAAGCACTACTTGAATTTCACAGATAATCCCTGTCATCATTATCATGGACCTAGACTGACTGCTTTTCAAAGATATTTTGGCAAATAATGAGATATTCAAGGAGACAGACAGTTTCAGTTTCAATCAATTTATCAGATGCCTGACCCACCCCGCTTCGTGCACCTTGAGATCCTTGAGTGCATGCATACATATTTGTGCACCTATCCCAGAGTGCATGCATACATATTTGTGCACCTATCCCAGTGGATTTCTTCTACCAAATTTGATCCGACATCACTCTCGTTGCCATGGGTTTTCTTCCAGCGCACCAAACACACTGCACATGGAACCTCCGTTTACTGTGTCATCCAAATGACGAGATGCTCACTTCCATTTTCCAGTCAAACTTTGGAGAAAGGGCGAGAGCGAGATTCGAACCCCGACCCTCACTGACTCTGTATTGGCAGACAGGTGTCTCAACCATTCTGACACCTTCCTCAGACAGACAGACAGACACAGAGACAGAGAGGAGAGTGAGACACAGAATGCTCACCAAGGACAATGATGATCCATTCTCATTACACACTGTTTGCAGCGCCGACAGTGGTGAGCTCTGCTGGGACGTTTACGGTTACAGATCTTACAGTAGGTCCAGTTCGAAGTATCTGTACACACAAACAGTGGGGCTGGATAAAGGCACCACTAAATTCTTTCCAGTCACTTTGGTTCTGAGACCAGCAGACATCATAGGAACAGGTCAGGGCTGAAAGGAGTCACACAAGAAAGCACAAAAATGATTCTCTCTCTCTCTCTCTCTCTTGAACCTGAAACATAAAGCACAACTACAGTAATATTGCAGCAAATATGATACCATGTCAGACATAACACTGTTTGACCTGGAAACAAAATAAAGCTCAATATCACTATCAGTCATATTACTGCAAATAAGATACCATGTTGCACATTAACTGCTGAACCTGAAAAAAATTAAAGCACAATATCAGTCATATTACTGCAAAATCTGATACCATGTCACACATAAACTGTTGAAACTGAAAACAAAATAAAGCTCAATATCCGTCATATTACAGCAAATCTGACACCACTGCGATGTATAGAAAATATGGCCTATCCTACCACCGAACATTAAGAGCAGTCGGTTCATGGAATGGTCACCTTTCAGTGACATGGGTCCTCTACCACGCCTGTGTATAAATGCCAGCTTGGTGGTGAAAGGGTTAAAGACACAATTTTCTTTGCCTCTTGAATATTTGTTTATCTAATTCATAATGTAACATCAACACATGAATGGACATGTTTACAATTAAAAAAAAATCCAAAAAAAAAAGATCTTTACATGACAAAGAAACAACAACAACAACAAAAAACATCATTTGTATCATGAAGACCGGTAACTGTACAAAGGACTGCTCTTTCTTATAATGTGTGCAAACCAAAGAAAGCAACTTATTTTCATTAGTGCATCAACAGTCAAGGAAAGCAACAAGTGAACAACATTCTCTTTGATCTTTGTTCATCCGCATGTGATTGTTAGCAGCGTAATAAAAGATGCCTTTTGAGGCAACAAGTGAACAACTTTTCATTTATCTTTAATCTTTGTTCATTTGCACATGATCATTAGTAGTGTTAGCAAAGATGCCTTTTGAGGCAACAAGTGAACAACTTTTCATTTATCTTTAATCTTTGTTCATTTGCACATGATCATTAGTAGTGTTAGCAAAGATGCCAGCTGTAAACATAGTCTGTGAATATTATGGGACACAATCCTGATCACAAGTTATCAAAACAGTGGATTCTTCCTCAGAAGGCAATCAGCACTGACATTTCACATACATGAGTTGTGCGCCATCAGGAGTGAGATGATACAGTCTTACCAAAACAGGCCTCCTCTCCAGGGGAAGGGATGGTGCCGGGGTTGGTGAAGGACGCCTTGACCAGGGACAGTAGGCACATCACACTCACTAACATGAAACCTGACACCCATAAACAACAGCATCAACAATTAAAGACAGATAAAATATTATTCACATGAGTCACAGTGTGTGTGTGTGTGTGTGTGTGTGCATGCGCGCAAGTGTGTGTGTGTGTGTGTGGGTGTGTGAAGTGCACTTATCTTTTTACAATAACTGGGCTGTGACCTAAATGAACATGATTCTCTTCTTGATGATGATTTCTCACCTTTCCTTTTTTTTTTCTCTTTCTCTTACATTTGAGCAGCTTTCAGCATAACTGATTTCACCAAAAGATAATAAAAAGAAGAAAAAAAAAGAAAAGAGAAATAGAGAGAGTGTCAGAAAGAGAGATCTAAAGGAAGACAGGAGAATGGAGAGAAGGAAGGAGGAGAGAGAGAGAGTGAGTCACAGAGACAGATGCAGAGAAAGATTCAAAAAAGCTAACAAGTCAATAAAGACACTTTCCAGTTGATCATTTCATTTCTGTGTTCACTTAATATGTAACATTAAAACTGACATGCAACTGCTAAGAAAATACAGGCAGCTGCATACCAACAGGAAGTGAAGCAGATCAGCTGAAGCATCAAAATACATGAGCATCCTAATACCCCGCTCCCCTTCCCTCTCTTACACACACACACACACACACACACACACATCACTCCACCCCAAACTGAAGAATTTTTTTCCCCCAAACACTTACTGACGACAATGGAGTAGGGTATACGCCCATCATTGTACTGAGGCAGCAGTATGATGTACAAGGTAGAAAATGACCCATACACCCAGTACGCAAACACAAAGCACACTTGTAGGAACCCACTGCGGTCTTTCACAAAATGCACACGACCGATCATGGGTAGTGTGATCGCCATGCTGGAATCAGTGGGTTCTGCACTGGAATCTCTTTTCACCAGAGCCTTCACACGATGGAGAAACTCACTGTCCATCACAACCCTGACAGATCTGTATTTCTGTTTAAAGCATACAGTCACACTGCAAAGGTGACACTAGCAAGTTGCATCCTTCTGTATCGCGATCCACCATTGGCCGGTGTGTCTGAAACAGAAATAGGTGTGCTATGAAGTCTGAATATCTTTAATCCAGTAAATGAGTCATTGCCGATTTACTTTCTAACACAGTGCTCTGTGTTGTATTATAACATAAGCTATTGAAACTGCCTTTCTTTTATCAAACTGTTGCCAAATATGTTTAAAAAAAATCAACAAAAGCAATAATGAATCCAATAGTGATTAATAATTGTCTAGAATGTTCGTGAAAAAACTTTAAGTATACAGAAAGTCAGAAATCTTGGAATTTTAATTTCACAGGTTTTGATTTCACCCAGATCAAGATATGTGCAGACCTGCAAGTGTTTCAATCACATTTGTGTGTATGTGACAAGAATACAAAAGATCTATTTCAAATGTTAGGTGCTGCAAACTACTCAGTGTTCGGTGGGCTCTGGAAACCCAAACATACCCAGCATATATACCCTTCAAAAAATGAGTACTGCTGCCTGTATAACAGGGTATAAATGGTCATACATGTAGGTAAAAGCCCGCTAGTAGATCTGTAATATATAGGGAGTTGGTGTGTGCATATGTGTGTGAGTCATCTTTCTCTCTTTCATATCTAAGACATACGAGAGAGAATGTATGTTTGTGCAGGTGTGTGTGTGTGTGTGTGTGTGTGTGTGTGCGTACGTGCGTGTGTGTGTGAATGGTATATGATGATAATAAAACAAAACAAAAAATACATATTTGGGTAGACGTGGTCTTACTCACTATTTAGTACAGTCAACTACTTCAACTACTCATATACACATGCACACACATACAGAGAGGCAGACAGACAGAGACAGAGACAAACTGAGAGAGAGAGCAAATTTAAACAAACACCCATTAGTAGTAGTCAACTATTAACCAGCGATTTTTTAAAATTCAGTATACACTGGCAATGAATTTGATCTTCTTACATGTATCTCACAGCATGCATTCTTGAATATGACCTGGACATGTCGAAACCAGCAATGTAAATTTATCTTCCATTTCGCAATGCCGTTGTTCGGATTAACGTTTTAATCCAACTGTGTGACAAGTGAATGGTGTCCGAAACAAAGACACATACACAACTCATATACTGTCAGAACAGAAGCGATACAATTCTATGTATTTCAATACCGCTTTTTTTTCTTTTTTTTTTTTTTTTTTTTTTTTTTTTTTTTAAACAACCCAGAGCCAGCTTGGTATTGCATGCCAAGACCAGTTGGGAACTGGGGTTGGCAGTGTCAAGAGTTGTGATGATCTGTAAGAGCTTCAAGAACCGCTGGTTAACACGATCGTAGTCAACTATAAAACAAAACAAAACAGGAGAATGTCTCACTGATTCCGTTACAATATAACCCATACCCACTGCTAGATCAGTGTCCATACCTACTGTAAAGCATCCGTTTCCTGGTTTCGAGGTTTGTTTTTCGCTTCGTCTTCTGCTGCTTGCCTTTCGGCGAATGGTTACTGAAAGAGTGCCTTCCCTTGGTAGTAATCTTTTTACCACAGTGAAGGGAAAAAGTTGGGCGGGGCTAGTTTTGAAAGAATACTTGACGATTTTTTCTTGTCTTGGGCAATTTCCGGGCCAAATTGGAGATCGGTTCTTAGATTCTCTACGGATGCGAACCAAAAGCATCAATGGGTTGAAGTGGAGCGCTTTGGTCTGACGGCTGTCTGCATTTTGTTCAAGCGTTATTCTTCTTCTTCAGTCAGTCGTTGTTGAGGGCCCACAACTCAGTCACATAAATTGATTATTCTGCCGGGCACCTAAAACTCGCGGAGTGGAGGGAGTGGGGTTGGGGCGGGAGGGGTGTCGCTACTAGTTGTCCATGACAGTTCATGGTCGCGCGTACTAGTTTTACTCTCACCTTGAATATACTTACGTCCGTTTATAATCGTCTGTGGTTAATAGTCTTATGACACGACCCCTGATGCAACTCTAACCATTGAAACTAGTTCTTATTCATGTATATGCACTGAAGCTGGTAGATCACACAAAGCACAAAGTCCGCCGCTGAGTGATGTTTCATTGACTGATGTGTCTTTTAGACAGGCACAAGTTGTCAGTGAGGGTGACTGATGTGTCTTTTAGACAGGCACAAGTTGTCAGTGAGGATGACTGATGTGTCTTTTAGACAGGCAGTATCAGTATCAGTAGCTCAAGGAGGCGTCACTGCGTTCGGACAAATCCATATACGCTACACCACATCTGCCGAGCAGATG
>NC_134895.1:971048-1016048 GCF_041734735.1 Babylonia areolata | reverse complement strand
TTTACAAGATGTGTTGTTGAAGTACTTCGTTGCAGACTGTGACTGTGGGAGAAGATCCTGGTGAGTAGTATGTTTGAAAGTTGAGTAAACTGTGAAGTTTGTGGCAACCTATCAAGTTTTGTGGCCGCTACCTGGTGGTGTTCTGTTGTTAAGCCTTGGTGTCTCTGGATTTCTGGGGGTGACAATTAAGCGACTGAAGCAGACGGTCGTATGGTTGTACTGGCGTGTGTTTCGTTGTTGGTCTTTAGGTCAGATGTTTAGTTTTACCATGCCATTCTGATCGTGTCATCCATATATGCCTATACAATCTGAGGATTCATTTAACGAACCAAAAAACAAAAAAAAAAAAACAAAAACAAAAACAAAACCAGTACCGTTATTCCTCTGTGTGTGTGTGTGTGTGTGTGTGTGTGTGTGTGTGTGTGTGTGTGTGTGTGTGTACTAGTACACACACACACACACACACATACATATGATATATATATATATATATATGTGTGTGTGTGTGTGTGTGTGTGTGTGTGTGTGTGTGTGTGTGTACATACATACATACGCATTTATACTATGTGTGTCCGTCTGTGTTTGTCTCTGTGTTTATCTGTGTGTTTGCATCGTTGTATCCGTAAGAAAATGATTTTTGTCATCGAGAGAGTGTAATACATTTCTCAGCCGCGATTACGTTATTTTTGTTGTCTCACTTAAAAAAAAAAAAAAAAAAAAAAGTAGCTCATAAAAATATGATATCAGGGCTTGTGTTCCAGTGAAGGGTGGGACCTTCACCTTCTTTTTAAGTTCAGTCTCACTGTACACATGAAGTTGAAATGGACCGCTGGAGAGTTCAGCGACCATCTTGGATCTTGCGCATGCGCATTCAACTTTTACTCGAAATCACAAGCAATGCCAGAGGCGAACGACATAAAATTATGATAGTCAGTCGTGTCCGACTACGACCATCAGAACAGCAGAGGAGGCAACTGCTGTTCCGACTATTTGGGCTAGAATTTGATTATAGTGGAGATTGTCTTGCCCAAGTACATCCCCACTCTCTCAGCCAAGAGGGATTTAGGACAGTCGGCGTTGGAATGGTTCCCAAAGGCCAACTAGCCCACAAGGCTGCAGCACTAAGAGCCAGTGCAATTTTGCCTCCTAGTTTGAGTCATAGTCCTTCACAAAAGACTAAGCTCGATCGACATAGGCAAAAGCAATAACTGAACATGCGCTGTCCCCCATTTCTTCAGTTGATAGCCTCCATTGTTACAAACAAACTCTGTACAATATGTGCGCAATGAAAAAAAAATGAAGCAAAAAATCGAAGAAAGAACCCTTCTATTTCCCACATTCTGCCTCTCTCGATCGCCTTGTTGCTCGAAATTTCGGAGAGCCAATCAACTTTGATAGCACAGATCATGTGACGCGCCTCTATGAGTCATGTCAACACGGAACTCGCCAGCGGTCTATTATCTGTAAACTGAGCTTAGAGGCATTGTTCACGGGTGGACTAGACCCGTAGTGTTTTTTGTGGACGGTGTTTTCCCTGTGTAAGTGAGGTGTAGGCCCACACTGCATACAGTAATCACCTGAAATTGGCTGTATCCTTGGTGGCAGTATGTGTTCAGTCATCTAAGAGAGAGAGAGAGAGAGAGAGAGAGAACGACAGTTTTAATATGAATTAACATAGGTACACTATTCATGATATCCTTCTCTTTGGACAGAACTCTCTCTGCGTCTCTCTCTGTCTCTCTGTGTCTCTGTCTTTCTGTCTCTCTCTCTCCTCTCTCTCTCACACACACACATACACACACACACATACACGCACGCAAGCACGCACACACACACACACACACACACACACACACACACACACACACACACACACGTACGTATGCACGCATGCACGCACACGCGCGCACGCAGACACACACACACACACAGAAAGAGTCCTATTGCATGCTATCACCAGATCCTGTCCCCTTGAATGCTATCACCAGATCCTGTCCTGTTGAATGCTATCACCCTGCAGATCCTGTCCTGTTGCATGCTATCACCAGATCCTGTCCTGTTGCATGCTATCACCAGATCCTGTCCTGTTGCATGCTATCACCAGATCCTGTCCTGTTGAATGCTATCAGCCTGCAGATCCTGTCCTGCTGAATGCTATCACCAGATCCTGTCCCGTTACATGCTATCACCAGATCCTGCCCTGTCGCAATGCTATAACCAGATCCTGTCCTGTCGCAATGCTATAACCAGATCCTGTCCCGTTGCAATGCTATCACCAGATCCTGTCCCGTTGCATGTTGTCAGCAGACCTGTCGTGTTGCATGCTATAACCAGATCCTGTCGTGTTGCATGCTATCACCAGATCCTGTCCTGTTGCATGCTATAACCAGATTCTGTACAACAAGATCCTGTCCTGTTAATGCTATAATCAGATCCTGTCCCGTTCCATGCTATCACCAGATCCTGTCCTGTGGTATAGTTTGTCCGGGTATAGTTTGTCCCCGTACCCCCATCACTGTTATCGACGAGATCTACACAGAGGACTACCAGGGTGTTACATGACTGTGGCTCGTGGCTCGATATGCTGAAGACTGGCACAGAACCTTGACACCTTTGGCCGTCAGACATGTTACTACATGAATGGACTTTTTTAGGGGGGGGTGGGG
Organism: Babylonia areolata; assembly: GCF_041734735.1. NCBI lineage: Eukaryota > Metazoa > Mollusca > Gastropoda > Neogastropoda > Buccinidae > Babylonia > Babylonia areolata. The sequence goes on along the minus strand of NC_134895.1, from coordinate 1,013,382 downwards.
GGGGGGAGGGGGCAGGGGGGGGGAGGGGAGAAAAAAAAGAGAGACGGGCAGAAAGGCAGACAGAGACAGAAGGTGAATCTCCTCTAGAAGTCATGAAAGAAAGGAGAGAGAGAAGGTGAGAGAGGGAGACAGACAGACAGACAGTCACACAGACAGAGACAGAGAAGCAGAGAGAGACAGAAACAGAGAGAGACACACAGACACAGACAGACACACAGACACAGACAGACAGACAGACAGACACACACACACACACACACACACACACACACACACAGATAGATTTATGACCTCCCCTAAAGCCATGAGGCATTCTCTGCTGTCTCTGATATCTTCAGCCTGTCACTGTGTCGTGTCGTTGTCCGGGGGAACTCTGTTGTGTAGGGGGCGGGAGGGGGGGGGAGGGAGGTGCTGTCTTGTGCTGCCTTTCTCCAAAACCGATCACAGCACAGAAAGGCGCTTGACTTTCTTCCAGTTATGGTCAGCAAAAAATCCACCACCACAACCACCACCACTTTACCGCTGAGTCTAAGTGTGATACTCGACAAATTATTACCATTACAATGTGGAGTGATGGCGTAGAGGTAACGCGTCCGCCTATAGGAAGCGAGAGAATCTGAGCGCGCAGGTTCGAATCACGGCTCAGCCGCCGATATTTTCTCCCCCTCCACTAGACCTTGAGTGGTGGTCTGGACGCTAGTCATTCGGATGAGACGATAAACCGATGTCCCGTGCGCAGCATGCACTTAGCGCACGTAAAAGAACCCACGGCAACAAGAGGGTTGTTCCTGGCAAAATTCTGTGGAAAAATCCACTTCGATGGGAAAACAAATAAAACTGCACGCAGGAAAAAGAAAAAAGAAAAAAAAGGGTGGCGCTGTAGTGTAGCGACGCGCTCTCCCTGGGGAAAGCAGCCCGAATTTCACACAGAGAAATCTGTTGTGATAAAAAGAAATACAAATACAAACAAGTGGCGCAGTACAGTGGCAGAATCGTGTTGGCGTTGGACTTGTGATCCAGTGTTCACACGGTTGGAGGCCAGCATAGTGTTGTGGCCCATGGGAAAGGCACTTTACTTCGATTTTCCTTACTCCGCCACCCAGGTGAATACAGTATACTTTATTATCTCAGTAAGAGAGACGAGAGAATAGGCACCTCACCCCTTAGTTACACAGTTCAGCTCACTTCACTTGACTCAGTTTGTACATGTGTCCAGCTGTCTGCCTGTGTTGTTAGTTCAACATCCGGAATGAAAAGAGAAAGAGAGACAGAGATGTATATATACCAGCACACAGAAATGATACTAATTATGCGGAGACTAGGCCAGCCAACACATCTGATTAAAAGCTACGTGTAATTCAGGTGCCTGTACATAAATCGTTCTGCTGAAGAAGTTTTTATTAGTCGTCGAGCTTATCTCAGCCTGACAGGGCTAACCCTCTTAACACAGCACAGGTAAACTAGAAATGGAAAGGAAAGGGGCTATTTGTAGTGACATGAGGTGTTTTGTGTGTATGTGTGTGCGCGCGCGTGTATGTGTAACACACAGGTAGACAGCCGTACGCAGACGCACAGCCACGCACAGACACAGACACACACACACACACACACACACACACACACACACACACACACATAGTGAGGCTATGAAAGAACAGGGTATTAGTTCGAGTGGATGCCCATGATGAATGGAATGGCTTGCCACACAACAGGATCAACAGATCGATACTGGAGGTTCCAGCTTTAGGAATTAAAACATGACATGGTCTGTGGGAAGTGTACCGCCGGAACTATTTGCTGGGGAGCACTGTGTGGGATATGTGTGAACGGTATGTTGGTGGGAACACTTTGAAGGGAAATGTGTGTGTGTGTGTGTCTGTGTGTGTCTGTGTCTGTGTCTGTGTGTGTCTGTGTCTGTGTGTCTGTGTGTGTAAGGGTGGTTGGGGTGTGTGTATTTACTTGAAGATGTGTTGTTGGAACAGTTTAGACATTATTTATCATGATGATGACAGCGTACGGGATACGGAAATGTTTTATGGGGGAAGTTTGTGGGAGTTTACTGGTGCAGTTCGTGTGTGGGCACAAAAAAAAAAAAAAAAAAAAAAAAAGAGAGAGAGAGAAGAAGGGAAATAATGCTTCTGTGTGTCTGTTTCAGTGTCTATCTGTTTCTGTCTGTAAGTCTGTCTGTTTGGTTGGGTTCCTCGCTCATAATCTTTGCGCGTGTGTCCTCTCTCTCTCTCTCTCTCTCTCTCTCTCTCTCTCTCTCTCTCTATTTTGTTAATGAAGAGGTGGAGGTGGAGGTGGATGATGTGAGGTGGTGGAGTGTAGTTGATGTTGAAGGGGTGTGTGCTTGTGGTGGATATATACTTACCTACTTGTGTGTAGTTAACTAACTTGCTTTTTGCATTGGTCCAGTTGTTGACACATTTTCCTTTATTAACTGTTTTTCTTCCACCCAGTACATTTGACGCTGCAACCGAGAAGAATTGTACCCTCTTGACATGAGGGCTGTAGTGAGACAACTGTACATTTTTTTAACCAAAAAAAAAAAAAAAAAAAGGTCTGAAGCGTCTCCTCCCTCTCTCTCTCTCTCTCTCTCTCTCTCTCTCTCTCTCTCTCTTTGCCAATACCTGCATGAGTGCGTGTATGTGTTGTGCATGTTCGCGCACTCGCGCGCCACTGAAAGAGCACATCAGTTTGTTTGCACTGGGAAAGACAGTGACAGTGTGGAGACAATGACAGTGTGGAGACAGTGACAGTGACAGTGTGGAGACAGTGACAGTGCGGAGACAGTGACAGTGTGGAGACAGTGACAGTGTGGAGACAGTGACAGTGCGGAGACAGTGACAGTAACAGTGTGGAGACAGTGACAGTGTGGAGACAGTGACAGTGACAGTGTGGAGACAGTGACAGTGTGGAGACAGTGACAGTGACAGTGTGGAGACAGTGACAGTGCGGAGACAGTGACAGTGTGGAGACAGTGACAGTGACAGTGCGGAGACAGTGACAGTGCTGAGACAGTGACAGTGTGGAGACAGTGACAGTGTGGAGACAGTGACAGTGTGGAGACAGTGACAGTAACAGTGTGGAGACAGTGACAGTGTGGAGACAGTGACAGTGACAGTGTGGAGACAGTGACAGTGTGGAGACAGTGACAGTAACAGTGTGGAGACAGTGACAGTGTGGAGACAGTGACAGTGACAGTGTGGAGACAGTGACAGTGTGGAGACAGTGACAGTAACAGTGTGGAGACAGTGACAGTGTGGAGACAGTGACAGTGCGGAGACAGTGGCAGTGCGGGGACAGAGACAGACACAGTAGTCATGGGTGGAAAGGGGGTTAGAACAGTGTTCGCTGTAATTGAGATAATTGCAGCACACACACACACACACACACACACACACACGCGCGCGCGCGCGCGCGCGCACACCCGCACACACACACACACACACACAATCACTTGCACATTGAAGAAAGCAGAAGTTTCCAAGACTGTGAAAAACATATTGTTGTCATCAATTGGCGTGATTTTTTAGCTTACCGATCTAAGTATTTGTTTATTTATTTATTCATCTGTTTATTCAGTCATTTTTTTCTGTATCTTTAGAAAGTTGTCACACACACACACACACACACACACACACACACACACACACACACACACACACACAGTAACTTCTTTGTGTCCAAACTTCCCCCAACGTCTACATACACACATACGAACTCCCCCCTTTTTTTTCTGCGATCACAGTGTGTTTCGTTGAAGGGAAACTGCTGATGATTTTCACGTGTTGTATCAGCTGTCCATGGCCTGACGACTGCCCTGTGAATAATCAGTGTGACCCCACCCTGCCCTGTGAATAATCAGTGTGACCCCACCCTGCCCTGTGAATAATCAGTGTGACCCCACCCTGCCCTGTGAATAATCAGTGTGACCCCACCCTGCCCTGTGAATAATCAGTGTGACCCCACCCTGCCGTGTGAATAATCAGTGTGACCCCACCCTGCCGTGTGAATAATAAGTGTGACCCCACCCTGCCCTGTGAATAATAAGTGTGACCCCACCCTGCCCTGTGAATAATAAGTGTGACCCCACCCTGCCCTGTAAACCAGTGTCACCCCACCCTGCCATGTGAATAATCAGTGTGACCCCCACCCTGCCCTGTGAATAATCAGTGTGACCCCCCCACCCTGCCCTGTGAATAATCAGTGTGACCCCCACCCTGCCCTGGGAATAATCAGTGTGACCCCCACCCTGCCCTGTGAATAATCAATGTGACCCCACCCTGTGAATAATCAGTGTGACCCCACCCTGCCCTGTGAATAATCAGTGTCACCCCACCCTGCCCTGTGAATAATCAGTGTGACCCCACACCCCTGTGAATTACCTGTTCTCACGAACCAGTCGTGACTAAAATAGTGATCACCTCTGCTCACCCACCTTCTGTGTGTGTGTGTGTGTGTGTGTGTGTGTGTGTGTGTGTGTGTGTGCATGCGTGCGTATTACATGTGTGTGTGCACATGCGTGCGTGTGTGTGTGCGGGCATGCGCGCGCACGAGTGTATGTGCATTTGCGCTTGTATATTGGTGTTGGTAACCTGCTCTGTGGATTACTCAGTCGCTGTGACGTGACTCTTGATTTGTTGGTGGGATTTTTTTTTCAGTCCTGCCCACCTGCATGCGTGTGTATATCCAATCTGTAAGCGTGTACTGATGTGTGGAATGCCCCCCCCCCCCTCCCCGCCCCCCACCCCCCTCTCCCAAAGCAGTTACTGTCTGTTTTTTTGTTACAATCTGATTCTCGTTTTCAGTGATCGTTCTGCGCATTTGCACAATGTTCAGTTTCTAGGCGTGTGCTGCGAAATTTTCTTTTTTTTAAATTTTATTTTATCCTTTTGCAGTTCCTTTTTATTTCATGTTCATGAATTCGTCCCACCCCCCACCCACCCACACCACACACCCTCCCACCCACCCACACCACACACCCTCCCACCCCTGTTTCATGTGCAACCATCAGAGGTATATCGTGCTCTTTTTTTGTGTGTGATGTCACTTTCCCTTTTATCTTTAATTTTGCTGGGGGGCTGAGGGGGTGTTAACAACCGCCCCCACCCCCCGCTCCCACCAACCGTCGCCTTCTCCACTTCTGCACCCTACCCATGTGACGTCAGTCAGTACACAGAGTGGTGTGGCTGTGATTTTAAGTTCGATAAAAAAAGTTCTATTATTGTGATGTAGATCACTTTCATTGACATACGTCTTTTCTGGTTGTCCCCGGGGCTTCATTTTTTCTTCTTCCGTGTTCGTGGGCCGCAACTCCCACGTTCACTCGTATGTACACGAGTGGGCTTTTACGTGTATGACCGTTTTTACCCTGCCATGTAGGCAGCCATACTCCGTTTTGCGGGGGTATGCATGCTGGGTATGTTCTTCTTTCCATAACCCACGGAACACTGACATGGATTACCACAGGATCTTTAACGTGCGTACTTGATGTTCTGCTTGCGTATACACACGAAGGGGGGTTCAGGCACTAGCAGGTCTGAATATATGTTGACCTGGGAGATGGGAAAAATCTCCACCATTTACCCACCAGATGCCGTTACCGAGATTCGAACCCGGGACCCTCAGATTGAAAGTCCAACGCTTTAACCTCTCGGCTATTGCGTCTGTCGACTCTTTTTTCGAAAATAAACTGTGAAATGGTTTGCCTTGAAGCAGAATTCTCGTGTACAGACTGATTTTTGTGTATATCTAGTTGGGTCGGTTAGTGTTGACATTGATTATTCAGTTACAAGTGAAAGGAGACAATTATTGACAATCATCGCCACCCAGGTTCATTCCTGACTGTTCGCGTGACATATACACGCCAGTTGTGTCGATTCCGCTCTCTCTCTCTCTCTCTCTCTCTCTCTCTCTCTCTCTCTCTCTCTCTCTCTCTAACAACTGAAAAAAGGCACATTACCCCCCTGTCACATGTACTTTATTAAGCTAATGACAAAGTGCCAAAGTGTCGCAAATCTCATTAGTTTATGTTGTTTCAATTCTGTTTTGTTGTTGTTGTTGTTTCTTTCTGTTCCATTATTCTCTATTAGTACCTACTATGCCACCAGAGCTTTTCAGCTAATGACATTAAACATTTCAGTGTTCAGTGTTCTCTCTCTCTCCCTCTGTCTCTCTCTTTCTCACCCCCTCCTTCCCTCTCCCTCTCTCTCCCTCTTCCTCCCCCCCCTCTCTCTCTCTCTCTCTTTTATATATCTGAAACCCGTCATCATGTTTTTTTCACAAAGCGTTTAGATTTACGGACACTGTAGAAATCTGAAGACAGTGTAGACTTTGTTTTGGGCGGCTTGTGAGTGTGCTTGCATTCAATCACATGTGTTTGGTTTGATATTTTCCTTTTGTTCCGCACTGTGTGTGATGTTCATAGAACACAACAGACCAGAACAGAATTGGATTCAGTGAGGCCAAAGCCCCATTTGAAGGGGTGTGAACATGAAACATATTTTGAGAGAGAGTATGATGTTCACAGATAGACAGAGAGAGAGAGAGAGAGGGGGGGGGGGAAAGAGAGAGAGAGAGAGAGAGAGAGAGAGAGAGAGAGATCAAAGGCACTTTTACGCACGAACACACACACACACACACACACACACACACACACACACACACAAACACACACACACACACACACACACACACACATATATATATATATATATATATATATGCACATACGCATATAAATATCAACACATCCACATCCACCTCTCATCCACCCACCCACCCGTTTGTCTCCACCTACCCACCCACTCACCCACCCACCCACCCGTTTGTCTCCACCTACCCACCCACTCACCCACCCACCCACCCGTTTGTCTCCACCCACCCACCCACCCGTTTGTCTCCACCTACCCACCCACCCGTTTGTCTCCACCTACCCATCCACTCACCCACCAGTATGTCTCCACCCACCCACCCACCCGTTTGTCTCCACCCACCCACCCATCAGTATGTCTCCACCCACCCAGCCACCCGTGTGTCTCTACCCACTCTACAAACACATGCTCTCTTGCCCAGCCAGTGTGACACACGTCAATGGAATGCCCCACTTGCTGCAGTGTGAAAGAAGACGCTGCACACTTTCTGAGGGTGGGATTCCATTTTCAATATTTGACACTAATATTGACAAGGATGGGGGAGACAGTGGAGAAAGAGAGAGACAGACAGACAGACAGGCAGGCAGACAGACAGACAGACAGACAGGCAGGCAGACAGAGAAGAGACGGAGAGACACAGAGAAAGAGGGACACACGCGCGCACGCGCGCGCACGCACACACACACACACACACACACACACACACACACACACACACACACAGACGGAGAAAGACACACAGAGACAGACAGAGAGAAAGCCACCGGGATGAATAAAGTGAGACACACAGAGAGACAGAGATAGAGACAGACGTGTGACGGCGGGAGGGGGGGGAGGGGGGGGGAGAGGACTCTCTCGGAGAGAAAGGGGCGTTGACAAAAAATAATAAAAATAAAAATAAATAAATAAATATAAAAAAAGCAAGACAAAAACCCGTCTTTCGATCACCATTCTGAATAACCCGGCCTAACACGGATACCGTCACGTCACAGAATACACCCTGTCATTCTTTCTTCATGTCAGCAAACAGAGATTGAGCGTGTGAAGATTTTCAGTTTACAAACTGTAACCTGGCCTGACACCGACACCGTGACGTCACAGTGTCACAGAATACACCCTTCCTTTCTTCCATTCTTTCTTTCTTTCCTTCCTTCTTTCTTTCTTCCCTTGCTTGGGCGTATGAAGATAATTATACTATTGGCAAAGTGTTCAGTGACTGAGTAACGTGTTTAGGAAAGGAGAGAGAGAGAGAGAGAGAGTAGAAGGTGGGGGTGGGGTGGGGCGTTTGGGGGTGGAGAAAGAGATATATAGAGAGAGAAAGGAGAGAGAGAGAGAGTATGGGTGAGGGGGGGGGGAGAAAGGGACTAAGAAAGGAGGTGCATATCCGCAAACTCGATATAAACGCATGGGACAAAGACTACATTATGTGAGCTTAAAAGAACCTCCCTTTCCTGCCTATATAGAAGCCTTTCCCGCTGGCTTAGATAAGAACAGATAGAAAGGAAAGCTTTGAGATCTGAATAACGGTCTGTGAGATGATCTGAGTCCACGCACACAAGGACAGGAATAAACACCCAGGTAAACATGTTTGTGGTTACTGCTGAATTCGCTTTCATTCAGTTCAATGCGATTTGATCAATTAAAAAAAAAAAAATCTAAGTGGGTTACGCTAAAGAAGACTGCAGTCATTGTTAAGGTGGTGTGTGCAGACAGTGTGAACAGTGAACTGTTGCTGTTGTCATTTCCAACACAGAGAAATCGATGGCTGAACGAAAAAAAGGAGAAAAAAAGAAAGAAAAAAGAAAAAACAACAACGGAAAATGGGCACCTGATTTCACACTTTCAGTCCCATTCTGAAGGAGGTGTCAAAGTGTGCCACTGATCCATATACGCTACACCACATCTGATTAATAATAATAATAATAATAAATGAATAACAACCCAATGGTGTGAGCACTGCAGATGACTGACATACCCATAGTATAGACCCATGGCGTTGGTCAGACCACGAGAACCTTCCACAGAAGCGGACAGAAGCACTGGAATGAAATATACCAAAGAATTAAATATGTGACTGACTTTTTTTTTTTTTAAAAGAGGTATAATCGTACTTTAGCATCGTAAACTCAGCTCCAAGAATCCAGGATGCTAAAGTGCGACATTATCGTTCATTCTGTCCCACTTTTGAATCCTAGATTCAGCTCCAGGAATTTAGGATGCTAAACTGCGACATTACTAAAAAAAAAAAATTATAGTGAAGGTTACTAAAGATAGAAATATCTAAAAGAAACACACACAGAAGGCCAGTGAACTGGAGGGAAAGAAGGCACATTCCTGCGGTGTGTGGCACGAGTCCATGTGGCTGACTGATCTGTTGGCTGTGCTCAACACTGACATGGGAATGGCTGGACTCGGTACCTGGTCATGTTTCAATGACCACATTGGACAAGAGGGGGGTGGGGTGTGTGTGTGTAGGGGGGGGGGGGGCGTGCAGGGCATTATGTTCTGATAATAATGATAATTATCACAAGTGTATTGCTGTGAGAATGCACATCCTCAGCTGATTCGTCTACTTCTTTGTGTGTGTGTGTGTGTGTGTGTGTGTGTGTGGACAAGACAAGACAAAATTCTTTATTTTCGAGGATAATAGATAAGCACTGGCGGGCTTATTTTCATCCAGTCCCCACCCCGAAACAGGGTCTACACTACACAATACTACATAAGAGAGAGAGAGAGAGAGAGAGAGAGAGAGAGAGAGAGAGAGAGAGAGAGAGAGAGAGAGAGAGAGAGAGTCCAGTTCATTCTTTCAGTGCCAGTAGGGATGATTGTCTGTCACACAACACACCCACCATGTATGTCCCTGAACCCACTGTTCCTGTTGCAGAGGTGGCTGTGAAATGGAGCTGGCCAGATGACCCACTGACGTCCAACCACACCACCACAGTTAAAAGGACCAGCTGTTCACACCCACTGACGTCCAACCACACCACCACAGTTAAAAGGACCAGCTGTTCACACCCAGTGACGTCCACACCACACCACCACAGTTAAAAGGACCAGCTGTTCACACCCAGTGACGTCCAACCACACCACCACAGTTAAAAGGACCAGCTGTTCACACCCACTGACGTCCAACCACACCACCACAGTTAAAAGGACCAGCTGTTCACACCCAGTGACGTCCACATCACACAACCCACAGTTAAAAGGACCAGCTGTTCACACCCAGTGACGTCCACATCACACAACCCACAGTTAAAAGGACCAGCTGTTCACACCCAGTGACGTCCACATCACACAACCCACAGTTAAAAGGACCAGCTGTTCACACCCACTGACGTCCAACCACACCACCACAGTTAAAAGGACCAGCTGTTCACACCCACTGACGTCCACATCACACAACCCACAGTTAAAAGGACCAGCTGTTCACACCCACTGACGTCCAACCACACCACCACAGTTAAAAGGACCAGCTGTTCACACCCAGTGACGTCCACATCACACAACCCACAGTTAAAAGGACCAGCTGTTCACACCCACTGACGTCCACATCACACAACCCACAGTTAAAAGGACCAGCTGTTCACACCCAGTGACGTCACAGAGACCTGGACCAGGAAGGAAGGGCACCACCAAGATGTCGGCCATTCCTCACCGAGGTCCCCATGTCCGTGAGCTGTTCGTGAAGACAGGGCCCGCTGTGGCGGCGGTGGGTCCCTTTGAAGGTGACCAGAGCGAGTCCCGCACAAGCTATGACCTGGGCGGCAAGAGGAAGCGGGTGGGAGCGCCCACCCCCCAGCCCGTGGGTCTGGGTCAGTACAAACCCCGGATCCTGGCCGACAACACTGACGCCAACATCCCGCTGCACCACGGCCACCCTGATGACCCTCGTCAACCCTCCAACTCTCGCGCACCCGACTCCGGTGCCGACCGCTCGGCCGGTACCCACCAGGAGGGCAGCCACAGCCACAGCCACAGCCGGCCGTTCATGGTGGGGGACAAAGACACGCCTCTGGTGCTGCACTCTCCCTCTGATACCTATGGCCTTGAACGGGACGTCCGTGCCCTGACGGTCAGCCCCAGCAGGGAAGGGGAAGGGATGGTGATTGGAACCAGCAACCCTCTGTTCGATCTCCAGGAGACCCCTACAGCCAACGGGGACGTGTCTGTCTCTGGCGGAAAGGTTCGTCACTATGAGAAGAGGAAAGACAAAAAGGGAGAGAAACAAAGGGAACACAGAGAACAACACAGGGAACTGCAACACAGAGAACAGTTTAGAGAACTGCAACACAGGGAACAGCAAGGGGAACTGCAACACAGAGAACAGTTTAGAGAACTGCAACACAGAGAACAACACAGGGAGCCAGAGGGAGTTTACATTCCTGCTCCTGACTATGACGAGGAGGAGAAAACTATGATTTTTTCAGACGAGCCAGACGATGACGAGCTGAGCAGCGAAATGTCGGGGAAGAAAATATACAGGGAATACTACGGTGAAGACTTCTCCCAGTACCTGTCAGATGACGAAAACGGGCTGGATGACATATTGCATCGACACAGTCGCTCCAGCCACATGGTCGACCGGAAGTCCAAGACGGAAGTGAAACGCAACCATTACAAAAAACGCGACAGCCTTGCAGGCAAAGACAAAAAGGACAAAGGCTTCCAGGGCTCCAGCTCCCTCAGGAACTTCAGTTACGCCGATTCCAAGTTCGGAACCCTGACCGCCAGCCACAGACGGCCCAGTGTCAACTCGCTGTCGGAGAAGACGGAGGAGGCCGAGCTGTTCGTCAACACGGGGTCCTCCTACGAACACTTCCTGTGCAGCAAGAACGGGGAAGGGCCAGTTGAGGCTGGAGTTCCGCACATGCCCCACACCTTCACCCGCCCCGCCCACAAGAAAGACACTCTGTGGAAGAAGCTGACGTGGAAGTTCAAGAAACAGCCCAAGAATGGGTTCAGCGTCAGTCCCTCTTACTCCTAGTCCTTGTCGGGGCTGCTCCTTCATGGATCACACAGGAAGTGATGCACACAGTCTTTAAGCACTACAAAGTAGCGATACACAGTCAGGGTGGTATCTCTTCAAGGACCACACAGTCAGGGTGGTATCTCTTCAAGGACCACACAGTCAGAGTGGTATCTCTTCAAGGACCACACAGTCAGGGTGGTATCTCTTCAAGGACCACACAGGAGTGATACTGACAGGGTGGTATCTCTTCAAGGACCACACAGTCAGGGTGGTATCTCTTCAAGGACCACACAGGAGTGATACTGACAGGGTGGTATCTCTTCAAGGACCACACAGTCAGGGTGGTATCTCTTCAAGGACCACACAGGAGTGATACTGTCACAGGGTGGTATCTCTTCAAGGACCACACAGTCAGGGTGGTATCTCTTCAAGGACCACACAGTCAGGGTGGTATCTCTTCAAGGACCACACAGGAGTGATACACTGACAGGGTGGTATCTCTTCAAGGACCACACAGGAGTGATACACTGACAGGGTGGTATCTCTTCAAGGACCACACAGGAGTGATACACTGACAGGGTGGTATCTCTTCAAGGACCACACAGGAGTGATACACTGACAGGGTGGTATCTCTTCAAGGACCACACAGGAGTGATACACTGACAGGGTGGTATCTCTTCAAGGACCACACAGTCAGGGTGGTATCTCTTCAAGGACCACACAGGAGTGATACACTCACAGGGTGGTATCTCTTAAGGACCACAAAGTCAGGGTGGTATCTCTTCAAGGACCACACAGTCAGGGTGGTATCTCTTCAAGGACCACACAGGAGTGATACACTGACAGGGTGGTATCTCTTCAAGGACCACACAGGAGTGATACACTGACAGGGTGGTATCTCTTCAAGGACCACACAGGAGTGATACACTGACAGGGTGGTATCTCTTCAAGGACCACACAGGAGTGATACACTGACAGGGTGGTATCTCTTCAAGGACCACACAGGAGTGATACACTGACAGGGTGGTATCTCTTCAAGGACCACACAGGAGTGATACACTGACAGGGTGGTATCTCTTCAAGGACCACACAGGAGTGATACTGTCAGGGTGGTATCTCTTCAAGGACCACACAGTCAGGGTGGTATCTCTTCAAGGACCACACAGTCAGGGTGGTATCTCTTCAAGGACCACACAGTCAGGGTGGTATCTCTTCAAGGACCACACAGTCAGGGTGGTATCTCTTCAAGGACCACACAGTCAGGTGATATCTCTTCAAGGACAACACAGGAGTGATACACAGTTATGGTGGTGTCTCACCTTCTGACGTCATACAAGGCCTGATTACTACACACCTGTCCGGCTGGCCTCATCAATGCAGTGCAGACACTGCTGTTCCGTCACACGTCTGGAGATCAATCTCAATGCAGCAGTGGCTGAACAGATGTCACATCACATCTTCCCGAAACGGACGGTCCAGCGATGCTTCTTTTTTGTCATGACTTCCCGTATCCATTTCTGGTTTTGCTGGTTTCCCTTTCAGATATATTGAGTGGTTTTCAAGTATTGAGTATTCAGAAGAAGAAGAAGAAAAAAACTGACAACAAGGAATTATGCCTTCCGTTAGTTCTGCTGGTTTACACCTCCTCTGTCTCAGACACAGCAAGCACGTTTAATTTAATGTGCGAGTATGTTGGAGGGGGTTCTTCCTTTTTCTCCTCACTGGTTAATCGTCTGTTTAAAAGGTCATTTGGGCATCATTCATCTTTCATAACCAGGTCTGATTGTGGTCACAAAAATTCACACACAAGGTCGCTGCCCTGTCGGTGTACAACTGGGCAAAAAGGCCAACTTTGCACAACGTTGACCTAAATTGATGACATTCGCCAAAGCCACTGTGCCCCGTTACTGTGATCCTGCCATACTGAAGACAACAGCCGACTGTTTACCGGAAGATGAAGGAATCGCTGTCATGGCGTCACACATTTCCATCACGATAATTTATGCAAATAACATTCACTGAAGTGTCTTTCTCTTGAGAAGAGGCACTGGCGGACTTGAACACATCGCTGAACAATTGTTGATGTGTATTGTAGCATGGATTGTGCTAAGCAATGCAAAAACAACAGAATTATATTCACTGCGATGTACATTAAATTTTTGATTTCTTTAAACCCGGCATGACACGATACCCGCATCACAAATACGAAAACCCATAATTATAAATCATCAGCCTTTTTAAGTGAATGTATCGTGAATTCGGAACGATATACGGGCTTTCCCTTTTATCCTATCCTTAATGGAATTGATGGTGAACACAGGAACGGGTTCATTGCTGCTAGTGTAATGACTATATAGCCTATATCTTGGGCAGTTCAGTTCAGTGGAAGATGGCTTTAAACAACGTCCATTTTACTCGCTTGGAATCTAACAGTTACTTTCCTCCCCCACCCTCTCTGCCCCTTCCCCATCTTTTTTCCACAACCACCCCCTCCCCCCCCTCCCCCGCCCCCTCCTCCCGCAAAAAAAGGAGGGTGTGGGGAGGGGGGAGGGGACGACAAGCCTGGATTCAAATGACACGCCCTTCAGCACTTTGGGATTGTCCGAGTCTCACCAGTAGTGATCAGCTGTTCATGTCGTGCCTCATGCCGTCCGTTTCTCTTAGAAATTAAATCAAACAAACTACAAGGGGGAGAAAAAAAAAGGCCCCCACCCTAAAAAAATAATAATGTGCCTTATTTGAGAGAGAGAGAGAGAGAGAGAGAGAGAGAGAGAGGGTGTGTATAATGTTGTACACTGTGTCTTCCCCAATTCTTGCCGACCTAGTTTCGTCTCATTTCTCTGCCTCTCTCTGAGCGTGTGTGTGTGTGTGTGTGTGTGTGTGTGTGTGTGTGTGGTTTGGTCCTTTCCATGTACATATTTTATCTCCTGTTTATATCTGATGATATGCCTTTTGAGCACGGTACTGCTGGAAGTTTTGGTGATGACATGAAATACAGATCTGAATGTATCATTTTAACCTTATGTAAGAACACGCGGTCACTGTCTGGGTTTAGACACTTTCAAAAACACGATAGTCACGCCCACTTCTCATTAGCTAGGATACACTGGAAATAATGTAGGTGTCAATACGTTGTCAAGGCTGTGGAGTATTTTGGTGCTGTTCGAGTTAGTCTTGCCTCTGTAGAACTGCTGCATGATATTTATCAGTTTGAAAGATCCAGCCGGCTGACCTCAACTAACTGTAAGCGTGGCTGTGCCTGTGTGCGAACTTCTGGCCACAATACTTCTTTCTGCCCAGCCGCCGTGGTTGCAGTGGTTAGCATTGCACACTAACGACTGGGAGGACACGGGTTCAAACCCGGGCAGTGCTGGTACTAGGAATGTTTTCGGGCCACTCAGTCTGGTTTCGCGACTGAGCGATTTTCGTCGATACCACGAGTACACATTAATTCATTGATGTCTTGCATATGTTGAATCAGAAAAGGCGCACTGCTAAACAGCAGCAGCAGTGCAGGGTCTCCTCCGGTGTGTGGCCTTTCGGAGACCTGACACTGATGGCTCCCTGAGGACTGCTGGAGCTGGGACCAAGACAGACCAACATGGACGTGGCTGCATGTGTAATGAGAGTGTGTGGGCGAGGGGGGGTGGGGTGGGAGGAGGGGGAGGGGTGTGTGACGAGGGGGTTCACGCCACTAAAAGAGCGCGGATGATGGGGCAGGAAACTAGGCAGTCCCTCATTGTTTGTCTGTTTGGGTCCTAAGGGATTCCACAATCCTTTTCGGGTTTGGGACCTAAGGGATTCAACAATCCTTTCCGGGTTTGGGTCCTAAGGGATTCAACAATCCTTTTCGGGTTTGGGACCTAAGGGATTCAACAATCCTTTTCGGGTTTGGGACCTAAGGGATTCAACAATCCTTTTCGGGTTTGGGACCTAAGGGATTCACAGATGGCAAGGTCAACCCTTTGTTCTGGTTTATGTCATAAGCCGGGATTCATCAGTGACAAGAACAACCCCTTTTTCCGGTTTGGGTCGGAAGGGATTCGTCAGTTAAGGCCAGACATGGCAGATATTTTTAAAACAGTTTTATTATAAATTCTGATTATTGTTACAGGTGGATATTGTTAGGTAACACCCAGGATTCACAAAAATGTATTTTTAAAAAATTACACTCTTCATGCACCGGTTGCCATGGAAACGATTCAAAATGGCCGACAAACAAAAATATCTAAAGCTATATGACTACAAAACTATCAAAGGTACGTCAGTTTTTCTTTTTCTTTTTGATTTGTTGTTACCTGAACTCACGTTCTACGTTGGAATAGCATTATATCTAAAATATTGAATTTTTCACCAATGTTTTTTCAAATAAATGACACTTTCTGTTCTTGCATTAAAAAAAAAATAAAAAAAAATAAACAGAAATGACAAAAGAACTTTCACTTTGACTCGGCTATCCTAACGTAGACGGTGAGTTCAGGTAATAATGAATCAAATTGTAGTTATAGAGCTTTGATTTTTTGTTTTTTGTTTTGTTTTTTGTTTATCGGCCATTTTGAATCGTTTCCATAGCAACCGTTGCATGAAGAGTGTATTCTTTTTACATTTTTGTGAATCCTTGGTGATACTTAACAATATCCACCTATAATAATAATCAGAATTTAGAATAAAACTGTTTTGAAAATAGCTGTAAATAGCTGCCATGTCCTGCCTTAATATCTATGGTTGTGATAGCTGGTACACTGCCAAAGGCCGGCGTGGTGTATTTAGGTTTTGTCAACGCCGGTCAACCCCGGTCTGTTTCTGTGTCTCCGGCTTGTGTCAAGTCCTGGACTGTAATACTGTGATTGACTGCACAGAGATGCGTCTGACTGCTGTGATAACCAGTGCCTTGCAAATAACATATCCGTGTGTGAATGGTTAGTTGTGAAACGCTTATTTTCTATGGTACCATAATTATAATTATAGACAGACTTGTGAGTGAAGTAAATTATTTCAAAACTGGCTTCCTTGTTCTGATTATTATTCTAGTTTTTAGATTCATATCACACACAGACACACACACACACACACAGCACATTGATATAAACACGCTCACACACACAATCAAATACGTACACACATACATGTGTGTTTATTTGTTTGTTTGTTTGTTTGTTTGTGTGTGTGTGTGTGTGTGTGTGTGTGCGTGCGTGCGTGGTTGTGTGTGTGCGTGCGTGTGTGTGTGAGTGTGCATGCGTGCGTGTGTGTGTGTGTGTGTGTGTGTGTATGTGAGCGTGTGTGTGCGTGTGTGTGTGTGTGTGTGCGCGCGCGCGCTTTCGTATGTCTGTCTTGCCTTGTCAACGGTTCGAGTCATTGGAAGCAGCTAGAAGGAGCATGTCCCTGTGAAAACAGACGGGAATCAAAAGATTCCAGTGAAATATTTCCTGATGG
The DNA here is from genome assembly GCF_041734735.1 of Babylonia areolata. Lineage (NCBI taxonomy): Eukaryota > Metazoa > Mollusca > Gastropoda > Neogastropoda > Buccinidae > Babylonia > Babylonia areolata. The sequence goes on along the minus strand of NC_134895.1, from coordinate 996,321 downwards.
GAAAACAGACAATCCCAGTTGTTTTCAGCAATACAACATCTGTTACACCACGCCTTCTCCTCCTTGCTCACACACACACACACACACACACACACACACACACACACTTGTGCTTTTAGGCAATATGCACGCACACAAAGCAAGCGGGTGTGTGTATATTCATGCTTATATACACACATGCATATTATGTACATGCATCATAATATGCACACACATATGCATGTCTACCTACACACAGACGACCACAAAATCTTCATCAACCTGTCTCATGACCAGTACCAGCACGAAATCATGGTACACACAGACGGGTCGACCACCAGGGCCGTGACAAATGGAGGAGCTGGCAGACTTGTGAAGTTCCCTGAAGGACAGTTCAAACCCACCTCATGCAGACTTGTGAAGTTCCCTGAAGGACAGTTCAAACCCACCTCATGCAGACTTGTGAAGTTCCCTGAAGGACAGTTCAAACCCACCTCATGCAGACTTGTGAAGTTCCCTGAAGGACAGTTCAAACCCACCTCATGCAGACTTGTGAAGTTCCCTGAAGGACAGTTCAAACCCACCTCATGGATACTTGTGAAGTTCCCTGAAGGAAGACAGTTCAAACCCACCTCATGGATACTTGTGAAGTTCCCTGAAGGAGGCCAATTCAAACCCACCTCATGCAGACTTGTGAAGTTCCCTGAAGGACAGTTCAAACCCACCTCATGCAGACTTGTGAAGTTCCCTGAAGGAGGACAGTTCAAACCCACCTCATGCAAACTTGTGAAGTTCCCTGAAGGAGGACAGTTCAAACCCACCTCATGCAGACTTGTGAAGTTCCCTGAAGGAAGACAGTTCAAACCCACCTCATGGATACTTGTGAAGTTCCCTGAAGGACAGTTCAAACCCACCTCATGCAGACTTGTGAAGTTCCCTGAAGGACAGTTCAAACCCACCTCATGCAGACTTGTGAAGTTCCCTGAAGGAAGACAGTTCAAACCCACCTCATGGATACTTGTGAAGTTCCCTGAAGGACAGTTCAAACCCACCTCATGCAGACTTGTGAAGTTCCCTGAAGGACAGTTCAAACCCACCTCATGCAGACTTGTGAAGTTCCCTGAAGGACAGTTCAAACCCACCTCATGCAGACTTGTGAAGTTCCCTGAAGGAGGACAGTTCAAACCCACCTCATGTATACTTGTGAAGTTCCCTGAAGGACAGTTCAAACCCACCTCATGCAGACTTGTGAAGTTCCCTGAAGGAGGACAGTTCAAACCCACCTCATGTATACTTGTGAAGTTCCCTGAAGGACAGTTCAAACCCACCTCATGCAGACTTGTGAAGTTCCCTGAAGGAAGACAGTTCAAACCCACCTCATGCAGACTTGTGAAGTTCCCTGAAGGACAGTTCAAACCCACCTCATGCAGACTTGTGAAGTTCCCTGAAGGAGGACAGTTCAAACCCACCTCATGCAGACTTGTGAAGTTCCCTGAAGGACAGTTCAAACCCACCTCATGCAGACTTGTGAAGTTCCCTGAAGGACAGTTCAAACCCACCTCATGCAGACTTGTGAAGTTCCCTGAAGGACAGTTCAAACCCACCTCATGGATACTTGTGAAGTTCCCTGAAGGACAGTTCAAACCCACCTCATGCAGACTTGTGAAGTTCCCTGAAGGACAGTTCAAACCCACCTCATGCAGACTTGTGAAGTTCCCTGAAGGAAGACAGTTCAAACCCACCTCATGGATACTTGTGAAGTTTCCTGAAGGAAGACAGTTCAAACCCACCTCATGCAGACTTGTGAAGTTCCCTGAAGGAAGACAGTTCAAACCCACCTCATGGATACTTGTGAAGTTCCCTGAAGGAAGACAGTTCAAACCCACCTCATGCAGACTTGTGAAGTTCCCTGAAGGACAGTTCAAACCCACCTCATGGATACTTGTGAAGTTCCCTGAAGGAAGACAGTTCAAACCCACCTCATGCAGACTTGTGAAGTTCCCTGAAGGAGGACAGTTCAAACCCACCTCTTTCCAGGACAGCTTCCCTCCACTGCCTCTTCAGCTTCTCCAGTTTAGAGTTGTGCATGCGTGCGAATGACTGGTGTGAAAGCACTTGGACTTGTCTCTGCACAAGATTCAGCACAATATGAATATAAATAATTATCATTATTATTAGTTACTGCAAGTATGACCACAGTCAGGTACTGCACACATCGGAGAACACAGACAGCACGCATGCAGGCCGACTCCCAAGATTGAGGGTTCCAAAGATTCGTGCCATCAAGTGGTCTTCCTCTCAGATGCTGTCTCCATTCCCCAAGCCCTGACGAACTCCCCTTCCTCACCCACCAGACAAAAGGTGTGCAACACGTCGGAAGATCCACTGAGAAGCCCTGACGATCTCCCCTTCCTCACCCACCAGACAAAAGGTGTGCAACACGTCGGAAGATCCAGAAGAGCAGTCTTCCAGTGGATCTCAACCCTTCGTCGAGTACAAGCAAATTAGATGGCAGATTCGCTGGCAAAAGCAGGACCCCAGAAGTTTTACGCAGACACCAGTGTCAGCAACTGTGAGATGAGGAGCACCATCAGATCACCCCTGAAGCCAAAAAGATGATGACGATTATCATCAACTGTCCGGAGGGCAGCAAGGGATACTGTTCAGGCTCTAAACCGCCACAACCGACTCCGTGCCCACATGAACAAGTTCACAGGCTGACACCCTCACCAACCTGCCACTGCGGCCAAGTAGACCAGGCTGGTGACCATGCCTTTTTGTTTGTTTTTAAAAGTTGCTCTCTTCATCAAGAACATCGACAGGCAGTGTGGTCAGATGTAACTATACTGAGGACAAGCTTCATTGGCAGCCGGCAGGTCCTGGAGAAGACAGCTGTGTTTGTCACCACATGTAGAGTCACTGTTCACAGCAGAGAGCAGTATTAGCAGCAGCTCCACAAGAAGAGAGGCAGACCACAGATAGATTTATCTGCGATGTGGATGTGGAGAGTAAGTGGGAACACAGCACAGAGGTCACTGATCACTGAGGACGACAGCCAAAGAGCGGACCACGCACACTGAAGACAGTACAATATTGCCAACAGTGCAGGAAAAGGTTCAGGAGACAGTACAATATTGCCAACAGTGCAGGAAATGGTGCTCTGCAATTCTTTGATAAAGCTGCGAATGAAGCAAAAGGGTATGCACACACTCACACATGAAAACACACACACACTCACACACACACACACAAACACACAGATACAGACACACAGACAGACAAACACACTCTCAGCCAAAAGACAGGAAGATAATTTCACTTTAATGCGCCAAGTATGATTCAAAAGCAAGTATTAAGCAAGAAGGAATGTCAACAACTTGAGGACAACTCCAACTGTGCCATTGTACGACAAGGCAGCAGTCACTCAACCTCCTCAAGTGTTCAATCAACACAGTCGTTTGGAATTCTGTTCACTGCTGGCAGTAACTGTATGTCAACAGGCATCTTCAGTGTCCAACAAACATAACAGCATCCTCAGAGTATTGATATGGACAGTATGATCAACAACAACATTTAAACCACATCCAAGCCCAACCTTCATGATAAAAATGCTGTTATAATAAACACCCAAACTGGACGTCATACTGATGGCAACAACATTGAATTCACTGATGCCAAATTAAGAACAACAAAATGGAACGAATGGTTTTGTCAGAAGAACGACCATTCTATCTGTTTAGTAGTTTTACTAGATGATACGTCACACCATTTGTTCATTCATGCTGATTGTCTATCTGTTCAGTAGTTTTACTAGATGATACGTCACACCATTTGTTCATTCATGCTGATTGTGTCTGTTTAGTAATTTTACTTGATGATACGTCACACCATTTGTTCATTCATGCTGATTGTGTCTATCTGTTTAGTAATTTTACTAGATGATACGTCACACCATTTGTTCATTCATGCTGATTGTGTCAAGCTGAGCATCTTCTTCTTCCTTCAAGGGCTGCAACTCCCACGTTCACTTGATGTACACGAGTGGGCTTTTACGTGTCTGACCAATTTTATCCCGCCATGTAGGTAGCCCTACCCTGGTCTGGGGGGTCAGCTGTGCATCAAGTATCAACAGACAGTAAAATTATTGACCCCCACCCCCCACCCCCATATCCACAACAGCAAAGCTATGACAACAAAATTCACACCAATCCCATATGCACAGAAAAGTTATGACAACAAAACCAATACCACCTGCCACATTCACAGCAGAAAAGTTATAACAACAAAAGCATTAACACTCCCATATCAGCAACGGACAGGTTATGACAACAACACTATTACCATCCACCATATCCACAACAGAAAAGTTATGACAACAAACTTAAATCAAGCAATGTTGATGAAGGAAATATGCATGTTGAAATATATACAAATGATACATTTTGGGTGAAATGGACATTTCTTTCAAAGTGATGAATATTTCAATGATTTAAGCATAAGAATATTATGTTTGTCTTGTTTTTTGTTTGTTTGTTTGTTTTTCTATTTTTTGCGTGTTTCGTCCATGTTGTTTCCCATGTATGTAATTATGTTAAATTTCCATGTGTTACCAAACTGGAATTTTTTTTTTTAAAGCTATCAAAAAAAACAACAAAAAAAAGAGAGAGAAAAGTTATGGCAACATTAACATTATTACCACGCCCCCATATATCTACAACAGAAAAGTGAAAAGTTATGACACCAAAACCATTGCAACCCCCATATCCACAATAAAAGTCTATGACAATAAAACTCATACCACCCACCCATGTCAACAACTGACTGAGAACAGGCTACATAAGTATCCATATCAATCAATCAGAAAGACACAATGAACAACAGTCCCTCCTGCACCACTGTCTGTACATCATATCTACACAAGACATAGACACAATGAACAACAGTCCCTCCTACACCACTGTCTGTACATCATATCTACACAAGACACAGACACAATGAACAACAGTCCCTCCTGCACCACTGTCTGTACATCATATCTACACAAGACACAGACACAATGAACAACAGTCCCTCCTGCACCACTGTCTGTACATCATATCTACACAAGACATAGACACAATGAACAACAGTCCCTCCTACACCACTGTCTGTACATCATATCTACACAAGACACAGACACAATGAACAACAGTCCCTCCTACACCACTGTCAGTACATCATATCTACACAAGACATAGACACAATGAACAATGGGCCCTCCTACACCACTGTCAGTACATCATATCTACACAAGACATAGACACAATGAACAACAGTCCCTCCTGCACCACTGTTTGTACATCATATCTACACAAGACACAGACACAATGAACAACAGTCCCTCCTACACCACTGTCTGTACATCATATCAACACAAGACATAGACACAATGAACAACAGTCCCTCCTACACCACTGTCTGTACATCATATCAACACAAGACATAGACACAATGAACAACAGTCCCTCCTACACCACTGTCAGTACATCATATCTACACAAGACACAGACACAATGAACAACAGTCCCTCCTGCACCACTGTCTGTACATCATATCTACACAAGACACAGACACAATGAACAACAATCCCTCCTACACCACTGTTAGTACATCATATCTACACAAGACATACACACAATGAACAACAGTCCCTCCTACACCACTGTCTGTACATCATATCTACACAAGACATAGACACAATGAACAACAGTCCCTCCTACACCACTGTCAGTACATCATATCTACACAAGACATAGACACAATGAACAACAGTCCCTCCTACACCACTGTCAGTACATCATATCTACACAAGACATAGACAAAATGAACAACAGTCCCTCCTACACCACTGTCAGTACATCATATCTACACAAGACATAGACACAATGAACAATGGGCCCTCCTACACCACTGTCAGTACATCATATCTACACAAGACATAGACAAAATGAACAACAGTCCCTCCTACACCACTGTCAGTACATCATATCTACACAAGACATAGACACAATGAACAATGGGCCCTCCTACACCACTGTCAGTACATCATATCTACACAAGACATAGACAAAATGAACAACAGTCCCTCCTACACCACTGTCTGTACATCATATCTACACAAGACATAGACACAATGAACAACAGTCCCTCCTACACCACTGTCTGTACATCATATCTACACAAGACATAGACACAATGAACAACAGTCCCTCCTACACCACTGTTAGTACATCATATCTACACAAGACATACACACAATGAACAACAGTCCCTCCTACACCACTGTCTGTACATCATATCAACACAAGACATAGACACAATGAACAACAGTCCCTCCTACACCACTGTCAGTACATCATATCTACACAAGACACAGACACAATGAACAACAGTCCCTCCTGCACCACTGTCTGTACATCATATCTACACAAGACACAGACACAATGAACAACAATCCCTCCTACACCACTGTCAGTACATCATATCTACACAAGACATACACACAATGAACAACAGTCCCTCCTGCACCACTGTTAGTACATCATATCTACACAAGACATAGACACAATGAACAACAGTCCCTCCTACACCACTGTTAGTACATCATATCTACACAAGACATACACACAATGAACAACAGTCCCTCCTACACCACTGTCTGTACATCATATCTACACAAGACATAGACACAATGAACAACAGTCCCTCCTACACAACTGTCTGTACATCATATCTACACAAGACACAGACACAATGAACAACAGTCCCTCCTACACCACTGTCAGTACATCATATCTACACAAGACATAGACACAATGAACAACAGTCCCTCCTACACCACTGTCTGTACATCATATCTACACAAGACACAGACACAATGAACAACAGTCCCTCCTGCACCACTGTCTGTACATCATATCTACACAAGACACAGACACAATGAACAACAGTCCCTCCTGCACCACTGTCTGTACATCATATCTACACAAGACATAGACACAATGAACAACAGTCCCTCCTACACCACTGTCTGTACATCATATCTACACAAGACACAGACACAATGAACAACAGTCCCTCCTACACCACTGTCAGTACATCATATCTACACAAGACATAGACACAATGAACAACAGTCCCTCCTACACCACTGTCTGTACATCATATCTACACAAGACACAGACACAATGAACAACAGTCCCTCCTACACCACTGTCTGTACATCATATCTACACAAGACATAGACACAATGAACAACAGTCCCTCCTGCACCACTGTCAGTACATCATATCTACACAAGACATAGACACGATGAACAATGGGCCCTCCTACACCACTGTCAGTACATCATATCTACACAAGACATAGACACAATGAACAATGGGCCCTCCTACACCACTGTCAGTACATCATATCTACACAAGACATAGACACAATGAACAACAGTCCCTCCTGCACCACTGTTTGTACATCATATCTACACAAGACACAGACACAATGAACAACAGTCCCTCCTACACCACTGTCTGTACATCATATCAACACAAGACATAGACACAATGAACAACAGTCCCTCCTACACCACTGTCTGTACATCATATCAACACAAGACATAGACACAATGAACAACAGTCCCTCCTACACCACTGTCAGTACATCATATCTACACAAGACACAGACACAATGAACAACAGTCCCTCCTGCACCACTGTCTGTACATCATATCTACACAAGACACAGACACAATGAACAACAATCCCTCCTACACCACTGTCAGTACATCATATCTACACAAGACATACACACAATGAACAACAGTCCCTCCTGCACCACTGTTAGTACATCATATCTACACAAGACATAGACACAATGAACAATGGGCCCTCCTACACCACTGTCAGTACATCATATCTACACAAGACATACACACAATGAACAACAGTCCCTCCTACACCACTGTTAGTACATCATATCTACACAAGACATACACACAATGAACAACAGTCCCTCCTACACCACTGTCTGTACATCATATCTACACAAGACATAGACACAATGAACAACAGTCCCTCCTACACCACTGTCAGTACATCATATCTACACAAGACATAGACACAATGAACAACAGTCCCTCCTACACCACTGTCAGTACATCATATCTACACAAGACATAGACAAAATGAACAACAGTCCCTCCTACACCACTGTCAGTACATCATATCTACACAAGACATAGACACAATGAACAATGGGCCCTCCTACACCACTGTCAGTACATCATATCTACACAAGACATAGACAAAATGAACAACAGTCCCTCCTACACCACTGTCAGTACATCATATCTACACAAGACATAGACACAATGAACAATGGGCCCTCCTACACCACTGTCAGTACATCATATCTACACAAGACATAGACAAAATGAACAACAGTCCCTCCTACACCACTGTCTGTACATCATATCTACACAAGACATAGACACAATGAACAACAGTCCCTCCTACACCACTGTCTGTACATCATATCTACACAAGACATAGACACAATGAACAACAGTCCCTCCTACACCACTGTTAGTACATCATATCTACACAAGACATACACACAATGAACAACAGTCCCTCCTACACCACTGTCTGTACATCATATCAACACAAGACATAGACACAATGAACAACAGTCCCTCCTACACCACTGTCAGTACATCATATCTACACAAGACACAGACACAATGAACAACAGTCCCTCCTGCACCACTGTCTGTACATCATATCTACACAAGACACAGACACAATGAACAACAATCCCTCCTACACCACTGTCAGTACATCATATCTACACAAGACATACACACAATGAACAACAGTCCCTCCTGCACCACTGTTAGTACATCATATCTACACAAGACATAGACACAATGAACAATGGGCCCTCCTACACCACTGTCAGTACATCATATCTACACAAGACATACACACAATGAACAACAGTCCCTCCTACACCACTGTTAGTACATCATATCTACACAAGACATACACACAATGAACAACAGTCCCTCCTACACCACTGTCTGTACATCATATCTACACAAGACATAGACACAATGAACAACAGTCCCTCCTACACCACTGTCTGTACATCATATCTACACAAGACACAGACACAATGAACAACAGTCCCTCCTACACCACTGTCAGTACATCATATCTACACAAGACATAGACACAATGAACAACAGTCCCTCCTACACCACTGTCTGTACATCATATCTACACAAGACACAGACACAATGAACAACAGTCCCTCCTACACCACTGTCTGTACATCATATCTACACAAGACATAGACACAATGAACAACAGTCCCTCCTGCACCACTGTCAGTACATCATATCTACACAAGACATAGACACAATGAACAATGGGCCCTCCTACACCACTGTCAGTACATCATATCTACACAAGACATAGACACAATGAACAATGGGCCCTCCTACACCACTGTCAGTACATCATATCTACACAAGACATAGACACAATGAACAACAGTCCCTCCTGCACCACTGTTTGTACATCATATCTACACAAGACACAGACACAATGAACAACAGTCCCTCCTACACCACTGTCTGTACATCATATCAACACAAGACATAGACACAATGAACAACAGTCCCTCCTACACCACTGTCTGTACATCATATCAACACAAGACATAGACACAATGAACAACAGTCCCTCCTACACCACTGTCAGTACATCATATCTACACAAGACACAGACACAATGAACAACAGTCCCTCCTGCACCACTGTCTGTACATCATATCTACACAAGACACAGACACAATGAACAACAATCCCTCCTACACCACTGTCAGTACATCATATCTACACAAGACATACACACAATGAACAACAGTCCCTCCTGCACCACTGTTAGTACATCATATCTACACAAGACATAGACACAATGAACAATGGGCCCTCCTACACCACTGTCAGTACATCATATCTACACAAGACATACACACAATGAACAACAGTCCCTCCTACACCACTGTTAGTACATCATATCTACACAAGACATACACACAATGAACAACAGTCCCTCCTACACCACTGTCTGTACATCATATCTACACAAGACATAGACACAATGAACAACAGTCCCTCCTACACCACTGTCAGTACATCATATCTACACAAGACATAGACACAATGAACAACAGTCCCTCCTACACCACTGTCAGTACATCATATCTACACAAGACATAGACAAAATGAACAACAGTCCCTCCTACACCACTGTCAGTACATCATATCTACACAAGACATAGACACAATGAACAATGGGCCCTCCTACACCACTGTCAGTACATCATATCTACACAAGACATAGACAAAATGAACAACAGTCCCTCCTACACCACTGTCAGTACATCATATCTACACAAGACATAGACACAATGAACAATGGGCCCTCCTACACCACTGTCAGTACATCATATCTACACAAGACATAGACAAAATGAACAACAGTCCCTCCTACACCACTGTCTGTACATCATATCTACACAAGACATAGACACAATGAACAACAGTCCCTCCTACACCACTGTCTGTACATCATATCTACACAAGACATAGACACAATGAACAACAGTCCCTCCTACACCACTGTTAGTACATCATATCTACACAAGACATACACACAATGAACAACAGTCCCTCCTACACCACTGTCTGTACATCATATCAACACAAGACATAGACACAATGAACAACAGTCCCTCCTACACCACTGTCAGTACATCATATCTACACAAGACACAGACACAATGAACAACAGTCCCTCCTGCACCACTGTCTGTACATCATATCTACACAAGACACAGACACAATGAACAACAATCCCTCCTACACCACTGTCAGTACATCATATCTACACAAGACATACACACAATGAACAACAGTCCCTCCTGCACCACTGTTAGTACATCATATCTACACAAGACATAGACACAATGAACAATGGGCCCTCCTACACCACTGTCAGTACATCATATCTACACAAGACATACACACAATGAACAACAGTCCCTCCTACACCACTGTTAGTACATCATATCTACACAAGACATACACACAATGAACAACAGTCCCTCCTACACCACTGTCTGTACATCATATCTACACAAGACATAGACACAATGAACAACAGTCCCTCCTACACCACTGTCAGTACATCATATCTACACAAGACATAGACACAATGAACAACAGTCCCTCCTACACCACTGTCAGTACATCATATCTACACAAGACATAGACACAATGAACAACAGTCCCTCCTACACCACTGTCAGTACATCATATCTACACAAGACATAGACACAATGAACAATGGGCCCTCCTACACCACTGTCAGTACATCATATCTACACAAGACATAGACAAAATGAACAACAGTCCCTCCTACACCACTGTCAGTACATCATATCTACACAAGACATAGACACAATGAACAATGGGCCCTCCTGCACCACTGTCAGTACATCATATCTACACAAGACATAGACACAATGAACAACAGTCCCTCCTACACCACTGTCTGTACATCATATCTACACAAGACATAGACACAATGAACAACAGTCCCTCCTACACCACTGTTTGTACATCATATCTACACAAGACATAGACAAAATGAACAATGGGCCCTCTACACCACTGTCTGTACATCATATCTGTACATCTGTACTCATAAACATAATTATCTATCTCTATAATATCCCTACCACATGTGTGTTTGACATTCAACAACAAAGTGGCCCAACTAAATTACTGGTTTGTCTTGCCAACAGATTATTTTACAGAGAGATACAAAGTCTTTCTTTCAAGCACACACACACACACACACAGACACAGACACAGACGGATCCAGAACACTGTGGCATGCAGTAGAGGAGAAAAACAACAGAGTAGTGTGAGACAAATTGTTTCAATATAGAGACAAGATACTAACAGTGTCTGTGGGCACTGTGTACAAGAGACAGCAACACATCTCAAGGTGACCAAGTGCCACACACTGAAGGCGTTTGTCGTTCAAAGCGGCAGTCCCGTCCCCAGGGACACCAGAGCTGAGAAGAGATTTGAACACACAAATGATGGTCAGAGCCAGTGAAGCTGATTTCAAACCATGGTTTTTAATCTCCCTAATTTGATTTCATTTTTACAAATGCAAAGAGCATTTATCTTATACAAAACTGAAATGACACCTTAAATACTCAAACAATGTGTGAAATGTCTCTTTTGTTGTCACAGTAGCGGGCACAACTGGGTACCTGCATTCCCTCTCAACTTGCAACATGTTCATTTTAACGTTTTCACATGTGTGTTTGCTGTTCATAGGTGCACTTGTACTAGGAATAAATCATTAAAAAATTTTTTGTTCAAACACAGACTTATCAATAATACACAAAACATGCCCCAAAAAGCCACATGTACACCTAAACAAACCCCAACCCAAATCAAACTAAACTCTGTGTGTGTGACAGAGAAATGAAATATAATATGAACAAAATATGTCAACTGAAATCAGCAAACCAGAAAGAGAATCAAACTTAGATATGGCACATTACAAATAACCCATACTTGATGGACCAAACACAAGATTCACAACAACATGATATACTCACAGTTAAAGACCACTAGCCGAAAACACACCCACATATATCGTACATAACACACACATAATAAGGACTGTCAGTCTCTCTCTCTCTTTCTCTCTCACATGCACACACACACACACACACACACACACACAAACAAACACACACACAGCAGAAGGCCCAGAGTGAAGAATCATCAGACTTGAGCACAGACTTCATGAAGTGTCCACCATACAGATCCCACAACACAACATGAGACACTGAACAATACAACACAGAAGTGAAATACTGCATGCTCAATACAACACTACAACCTACTGCTTGCATAGATGTCATGGACTCAACAGGCGGAAGACATGACCTGGGCACATTTCACTTCAATCCCATTTAGAACTGAGCATTTTCACACACCAGTTGACAACCTGATACACTTACATATGTCACCTGGCTCCATGATAAACCAAGGTGTATGTTAACATGGTTCAAAGTCTTCAGAAAAAAGCCTGTGAAAGGTGATTCACTCACATATGTCATCTGGCCTCCAGGTAAAGAGGGTCTATGTAAACATGTCTAAAAAATCCTCAGGATAAAAACCTGTGATAGCTGATACACTTACATATGTCAGCTGGCTTCCAAGTAAAGGAAAGTGTATGTAAACATGGCTAAAAGTCCTCAGGATAAAGTCTGTGACCCATGTTTTGAAATCTAAAACAATAACAAAAAGGAGGAGTTTGTATTATACTCCATGTTTGGTGTTAAATATACTTACCATGTCAAACTGATGCAAACTAGGCCTATTGGTTTGCTCTGCTTGGCCAAATTTCGCGCGGCTAACAGTGAAAAGATGGGCCCACCGCTCTCAGCCAATCAAACGCCTCTAAAAACTATAAGCGCTTAATCATTCCGTGGCCATGAACAAAAATGCCCCATGAGAACCACGGCGGAGACGCGGGGACGGACGGGCGGGCATTCGAGTTTGACATGGTAAGTATATTTAACACCAAACATGGAGTATAATACAAACTCCTCCTTTTGGTGTCATATACTGTACCATGTCAAACTGATGCAGAATTTAAAGCAAATGGAGGCGGGCAACGCCTACTGGTTCATATGGGGAGCCCTTGTAACTGAGACGGCAGTGTTAGCCGCGACAAAGGAAATCCCCTTGGAACCGTCAGCCCTGGTCATACGGAAATTCCTGAGGTAGAAGTTGATGAAGGGATTCTCAGACGGCCAGAAGGCTGCCTCCAAGACATGCTGCGTTGGCACTGAGTGCTGGAAGGCAGCCGAAGTAGCTATGGCCCGCACTTCGTGTGCCCTGGGATGAAGACAGCTGATATCCCTGTGTGCATGAGAGTAGGCTCTACGAATGACTTGGGAAACCTGGCGGGAAATGGTGCCTGCAGCGATGTCTTTCTTGTAATTCTCATTGAGGGAGATGAGCAGACCCCTCTGAGAAGAACGCCTATGGCGAGACCTATCCCAATAATATTTGAGACACCGAACAGGACAGGTGCCTATCCTCATCATCTTGGGCAAGGATATCAGACAAAGGTCTGACCCTCGGAGAGGGGGAAGGAACCTCAGGGTCTTGGTTCTTAGCCAGAAACTCTGGAAGGAAACGAATAGTGATGGAACCATCTCTGTGGAAGGCCAGATCTTGTGGCATTTCACTAAGCCCGTGCAGCTCACTTCTACGACTGCCTGTGGCCAGCCACAGAAGGAAAGTGGTCTTGAGGGTGAGGATGTCAACAGGAATAGTCCCCAATGGTAGGAAGGGCTGTTTTCGAATGAAATCCAGCACCAGGAACAAGTCCCAGAGGGGCACTCTTCTGGGGTCTCTAGCTTCCTTCAGAGGGGCACCCCTAGCCACCTCTCTGAGCAGGCAATCCACTTCAAAGGCGGAACCACCTAGCTGTTTGCATTGTGGTACAGAAGGCAGACCTGTACCCTCGCACAGAACTAGCAGACAGGATGAACCGAGGAGCAGAGAGCCAGAAAGTTGGCCAGCTGCATGCTCGTAAGGTTCGTAGGGGTAATGCCCTGAGCTGTACACCACCGCAACCATATCTTCCAGCGAAAGTCATACAAAGTCTCCATTCCCTGCCTCCTTGCTCTGGTGACTATGGAGAGGAGGTCAGAGGAGGCAGACCCCTGGGTCAGCACAGCCGACACAGAGGCCGACCGAGGGGTCGAGGACTTCAATGGTGATGCTGACAGTTCCGACCGCACAGCAGCCATGCGTGCTGGTGGAGCAGTTGAGGATTGGAATGCGGAGTGCCCGAGTGAGGCTGCCTCAGCAGATGAGATTTGGTTTCAAGTTCCAGGGGTGGGAACATGTGTCAGGGACTGAAGGTCCGGAAACCAGGTCTGGGCTGGCCATTTCGGCGCAATGAGGATCGGCTGCGGGTGTTCCAATCTGTCTTTCCGTATCACCTTGGACAGAATTGGAAAGGGAGGAAACGCGGAGGCAATCAGACTGCTCCAATGTAGAGAGAGAGCATCCACTGCCCACGCTTCTGGGTCGGCAACCGAAGACACGGAAGTGGGAAGTCTCTTGTTGAACAAGGTCCACCATCGGCCGAAACCACTGTTCCCACACCCCCTGAAGGCTGTCCTTGTCCAGGGTACACTCTGTGCGCATGACACTCTTGGGCCTGCTAAGAGCATCTGCCAAGAAGTTGGTTTTTCCTGCTCAGTGTCTCGCTGAAAGTGCAATGCCCTTGCTGTGGCACCAAACGGAGGAGAGCCTCAGTCCGCATTGAGAGGTCTGCCGAGTGCGCTCCCCCCATTTGTTCACATAACATGCGACCGTCGTCTTGTCCGTGAACAAGCGGATGGTCTTGCCAGTGGCCTCCCCCATGAAGTGCAGGAGAGTCCTGCGAACTGCCTCCAGTTCCAGAACATTGATGTGGCATAGGCGCTCCTCCGGGGACCAAGTCCCTGCTGCATAGAGTGAGTCCATGTGGGCTCCCCAGCCCAGGGAGGAGGCGTCTGTGAAGAGTGCCACCTGAAGAGTAGGTGGGGCTAAGGGCACCCCCTGTGTCCAAAGGGGGTGATTAACCACTCTGATGTCACCTCGAGGAACCACTCGCCCAGACATATCTGGGTATCCCATGGCTGAGTGCTCTGGGACTGGCGTAACCTCAGTACCCTCTGGAGAGGGCGCTTGAGAACCCTGTCCAGGGGAATGAGAGGTGCCGTGGACTCCATCATGACCAAGAGGGAAGAAAGTGTCTGCGCTGTATCTTGGGAGGAGTGGCGCCAGTGGCTGAGGAGGCCTGCCAGACGGTACCAGTGATCTGGCGCCAGAGAGACTATCATAGACCGCATGTCGAATCTCATCCCTAAGAAGTCGAAGGACTGACATGGGGACAGATCGCATATCTGCTGGTCCATGAGGAAGCCCAGTTGGGAGCAAAGGTCTAGAAGTCTGGCCGTATGACTCAGGCACCGGGCCTGCGACTGGGCCAGGATAAGCAAGTCGTCCAGGTACACACAGAGACAAATGGATTCCGAGCGGACGATGGACACCAATTCCCGCACCACCTTGGTAGACAGGAAAGGGGCAAGGGACAGACCAAATGGGAGGGCCGGGAACTGGATCCCCTTGTCCCTCCACACGAACCTCAGGTACCGACGGGATGCCGAATGGATGAGTATATGAAAATAAGCATCTTCCAGATCGATAGAGGTAGGCCAATCACCTTGTTGGATGGTCTCCCGAATCTGTGCCTGTGTGTCCATCTTGAGTTTGATTTTGGGGAGGAATTTGTTGAGGGGGGACAAGTCCAAAACTGGTCTCCACCCTCCCGAGACCTTTGGAATCACCAACAACCAGCCGTAAAAACCGGGGCCCGGGTCCGAGAGTTGAGATATAGCCCCATGAGGAGTGGGTGCGATATCTCTTTTTCTAGGACGTTCTCCTGCTCCGTTGAGCTGGGCACCTAAGGAGGAAGAGTGGATCTTTAGAGGGGGGAGATCCTCCACCCAAGACAGCATGTACCCCGACTCTAGCACCGACATAATCCCGTCGTTGAGTCCCAGAGCACACCACTGATGTGCATGCCGGGACAAGTTTCCTACTTGGAGGGGCTGAACGACTGGCGGTGCTGAATCGGGGCCCAGTCATTGGGGGTGCTGCCTTCTGGCCTTGGGCATGGCCGGTCGGCTTGGACAGACCTAAGGTGGTTTATTCCTCTGCCACTGATTCGGCACACGCTGCCTTGACAGGCGGCGTGGTATATGGAGGGGCCCTGGTGGCCAGTCTCTTCAATGGCATAGAACCCTGGAGCCCATGAGAGGTGTGGGCCAAATATGAGGCCACCTCCCTGTTTGTCTCTGCCCTGTGGCTGACAAAATGGAGCGGGAACTGGCCGAAGAGGGAGTGCTGCTGTGCTGGGATGGACCGCAGGGCAGCCCTCTCCTCCACAGGAATGTTAGAGAGGCTGAAAATGGCATCACGCCGCGCTAGCACAGTATTGAAGTGAAGGCTGGTAGCTGTGTCTGCAGCTGCCGTGAGACCAGATGCTACCCTATTGCCAAAAGCGTGTAACCTCTGGTCGGTGAAGAGGCCCGGCGGGACAGAGGAAGGAGACCCCTTGTCCTGATTAACTGGACACTGTTCGCACAGGTCATTGGCCCTGTGAAGGAACGTGTCGAAGGTGTACGCCGTGGAAACCTCGAGGGGGCAGCGGCGGGCCAATTTGTCCCACTCTGCTAACGTTTTAAAGGATAGGTTAGCTGAAGTGGGGAAGGTGGTGCGCTGTGAGACCAACATCCTGTCCTGTGCGGAGGGCTCTGCTCCGCTGTAGGCAGGGTGGTCCTGCGTGTACCAGGACCACAACCCTCCCTTGTAGGAATCTTTAAGAAACTTTCCCGGGGAAAAGGCGCCCGGGGCAGAGAGGGACTCCCTGCCTAGAGGAGGGATGGAAGCAGCACCCCTGACAGTGCGGGCTGACTTAATAAGCCATACCTGCACCATTTCTGGCACTCTGAGTTGCCTTGTGGTTCTGGAGTTAGAGTCACATGGCGTAAGGAGGGTCAAAGGTAACAAAGTAGCCTGAGGGACTGCTTCGGCATACGTGGCCCTATTGGGGAGGGTCAGTTCGAGCTCGGCAAAGTCCGGGTTTGGTTCAGGCTGGTCCCTAGGGAGGCAAGGGCTCAATCTGTCCCCCCTGGGATGTGGGCGAAGAGTGCTCATCTGCTTGTTCGTCCTCATCCGAAGACAGGGGCTCCCACTCTTGTTCGCAGTCCATCCCCTGCTGGGTGCCATCCCAAGTGGATGTACCCACTGGGGCGTCCTGTGAGCTGTGGTCAGCCCATCGGGATGAGCTGGGACGATCCCGAGCCGGGACCATGGCCGCCACTGTTATGTCCTTGACACCTGAAGCGGGTGGGGAGCGTGTGGACCGTAGGTCCAACCATGCTTGGGATGGTGGGTGCCACACCTTTTCAGAGAGGGCGTCCCTGGATGCAAGAGTGACCCACGAGTGCTGTGTGGGGACAAACACCCACTCATCTCACTGTAGGACCGAGGGCTGGGCAGGTGGGGACTGCCGGCTCCGCCGGGCCGAGTAGGGCCCCTGAGCAGCCGTCGGTCCTGACAAGGAGGCCGTTGTGACCGTGGTGGTCACCTGTGGGTTGACAGAGGCCCGATTTGTGGACAGAGTGGCAATATTGGTCGAGGAACTCGACCTGACCGACAAGAAGTCGATCCCACTTGTCGGGGCTGTGTGTGTCACCCTGTGAGATGTGCTGGGTTGGGTCCGGTGGGGAGCGGACAAGGGGCTGGCCCTTGGTGCTCCCAGCAACCCAGTGTGCATCCTAGATGCGCCCCAGTACGGGTAGAATGGGGGTAACTACCCGTGGGCACCAGCCATACTGTGACCCAAACCCCAAGGGTCACTGGTGCATTGACCTCCATGAAGGGAACAACCTGGCCAAGTCGGAGGGAGGTCAGGTCCGACTTGGGTGTCAGTCCCGCCCGAAGACGAGCGGGCTGACTGCCCGGAACCGCCTGACACGCACGGGCCTCCCCCAGCAGGGGAGACCGGCCGGATAGCGGGAAGACCTGCAGAGCAGGTTGCCACGCGCCCCGAATCCCCTCCCGTGGGGAGACTGGGGTGGCTTGGCCCGGGGTGGGCAAAGTAGAGATCCCCCCCCGGAACCAAATTTTTCTCCCCCCCCAAAAGGAGGTGGGGGAGGGGGGTCGACAGAGAAGGGAGGAGGGGGAACAACAATGGGGCACGTGAGGGCCGTCTCCGAGTGGGGACCCGGGTAATGGCCGGGCGCGGCCTCCCCTCGGGAGTCCGCGCCTAGCTGCGAGTCCCCACAGCACGGAGATGACTTGCCATTCCCCCCTCTCCCTGCCTCGCGCTGGGACACCTCGGGAGGCGACGCTCGTACCTCTTTCCCCCCGGTCCCCTTCATGACCGTTTTACTGGTACGAACGTCGCCTCCGCGATCAGCGTCTAACGACGCATCGCCGCGGTCCGTATCGGGAGGAATCATGAGCTCCGGGCCTGGGAGAGTCTCTTACCGAGTCTCAATCCCAGCATCATGATTCCCTGCCTTCGTGGTATGGCACACGAGGCATGGAACCCGCGCTTAGGCACCCAGCGAAAATCCGACCCCCAACAGAGAAAGGAAAGACAGGATCGACTTAGAGGCAGAAAAAATCGAACGAATCGAGGGTGCCGAGTCGAATCGAGTACACAGAATGTAAGAATACAATAAACACAAGCCGCATGCAACAAAATAAGGCCAAAAGGATACGCTGAACAGCCGAAAAAAGCGTAAGACGAGACAGAGCGTAAACCTGACAAGATGGCGTGGAGAGCCTTGGCCAAAGGAATGATTAAGCGCTTATAGTTTTTAGAGGCGTTTGATTGGCTGAGAGCGGTGGGCCCATCTTTTCACTGTTAGCCGCGCGAAATTTGGCCAAGCAGAGCAAACCAATAGGCCTAGTTTGCATCAGTTTGACATGGTACAGTATATGACACCAAAAGCTGTTTATGTTTATTGTTGCTGACAGTCAAGCCGACCAGACAGGGTCAGATCAGGACTGTCAAACTATACTAATGCTAAAGCCTGTCAACACAAAACTGTCACATCTGAAAGAACACCCCTCAAAACCACCAAGACAAACCCAGAAAAGACAGTTCATGACACATTATCCAAACCATTTAGCTCCTTAGGGCAAATAAGGCCGTGCTGAGGATGTCAACAATTCTGCTTAATTTATCATCCTCAGATTACAAAAAAATCGTGAAAAAGGAAAAAAACAATACTTCAATGCAAAACCAAAACCACATGAAAAGGCCATATTGGCAAATAACACTGCAGAATGGACAGTTGGTCCCCATCCCGGTGGAAAAGAGAAACAAAGTGTCAAGGCTTGCTTGAAAACAGAAAGGGGAATGGCCTGGGAAGGCAGAAAAAGGACAACAATGAAGGAAGAAAAAAAAAAAGGCAGAAAGAAAGAGAACAATAGAAAAGAGGATGAAAGAAAGACGGTGAGGATGCTGTTTATACTGAAACAACCCTGGCATCCCCACAGGGAGGAACCCCGGCAACCCGGCATGCCCACAGAGAAGGAACCCTGGCATCCCCACAGGGGAGGAACCCCGGCATCCCCACAGGGGAGGAACCCCGGCATCCCCACAGGGGAGGAACCCCGGCATCCCCACAGGGGAGGAACCCCGGCATCCCCACATCCTCCCCGGCATCCCCACAGGGGAGGAACCCCGGCATCCCCACAGGGGAGGAACCCCGGCATCCCCACAGGGGAGGAACCCCGGCATCCCCACAGGGGAGGAACCCCGGCATCCCCACAGGCATCCCCACAGGGGAGGAACCCCGGCATCCCCACAGGGGAGGAACCCCGGCATCCCCACATCCTACCCGGCATCCCCACATCCTCACCGGCATCCCCACAGGGGAGGAACCCCGGCATCCCCACATCCTCACCGGCATCCCCACAGGGGAGGAACCCTGGCATCCCCACATCCTCACCAGCATCCCCACAGGGGAGGAACCCTGGCATCCCCACATCCTACCCGGCATCCCCACAGGGGAGGAACCCTGCATCCCCACAGGGGAGGAACCCCGGCATCCCCACATCCTACCCGGCATCCCCACAGGGGAGGAACCCCGGCATCCCCACAGGGGAGGAACCCCGGCATCCCCACAGGGGAGGAACCCCGGCATCCCCACAGGGGAGGAACCCCGGCATCCCCACAGGGGAGGAACCCGGCATCCCCACATCCTCACCGGCATCCCCACAGGGGAGGAACCCGGCATCCCCACATCCTCACCAGCATCCCCACAGGGGAGGAACCCCGGCATCCCCACATCCTCCCCGGCATCCCCACAGGGGAGGAACCCCGGCATCCCCACATCCTCCCCGGCATCCCCACAGGGGAGGAACCCTGCATCCCCACAGGGGAGGAACCCTGGCATCCCCACATCCTCACCGGCATCCCCACAGGGGAGGAACCCCGGCATCCCCACAGGGGAGGAACCCTGGCATCCCCACATCCTCCCCGGCATCCCCACAGGGGAGGAACCCGGCATCCCCACAGGGGAGGAACCCGGCATCCCCACAGGGGAGGAACCCCGGCATCCCCACATCCTACCCGGCATCCCCACAGGGGAGGAACCCGGCATCCCCACAGGGGAGGAACCCCGGTATCCCTACAGGGGAGGAACCCGGCATCCCCACAGGGGAGGAACCCGGCATCCCCACAGGGGAGGAACCCGGTATCCCTACAGGGGAGGAAAGAGCAAAAAATAAACAATAAAAACAAACAAAACCCAACTGACCTGTAACCAAAAAAATAAAATAAAAATTAAAAAAATCAAAAAAAATCTCAATGTCCAAAAAAGTGTAATAACAGGCATATAAAACCAGAAATTGTCAACAAGTATCTCACACATCCCAGGTGCAGAAACTGTCAACAAGTATCTCACACATCCCAGCTGCAGAAAAAAGTTTAAAAAAAAAAAATCAAGTTTATCAAGTCCAGGAAAAGACACCTCCCCCAAAAATCGGACTATTATGATGATGTAAAAACACACATACATACACCATAAAACACACACTTTAAACATCACCAATCTACCACTGCACTACCATGTCAAAATACACAGATGATCAAACGGAAAGGAAGAAAAACCCCATGTTCAAAGACCAATGACTGCTATACCATCCTTTCGTGAAAAGCTCCCCTTGCAGTAGAAATCATTCACAGAAACATCTTGTGTTTGACTGGTGGCATGTGGAAATCTAGACAAAAACTGTCAACTTGTCACACACTAAAAACATCACAAGTCTGTCACCAGTGTGTACCAATCTACACATTACCTGAGATCAGCCACATTGCCCTGAGATGGGGAGGGTGAGGGGAGAGGGAGAGAAAGGAAAGAGAGATGGGGAAGAGTGGGGAGGGGAGAGGGAGAGAGGAGAGGGAAAAGTGGAGAGGGAGAGAAAGGAAAGAGAGATGGGGAAGAGTGGGGAGGGGAGAGGGAGAAGGGGGAGAAGGGAGGGAGAGAGAGGGGAGGGGAGAGGGAGAAGGGGGAGAAGGGAGGGAGAGAGAGGGGAGGGGGAGAGAGAGGGGGAAAAGGGAGGGAGAGAGAGGGGAGGGGGAGAGAGAGGGGGAAAAGGGAGGGAGGGAGAGGGGAGGGGGGAGAGAGAGGGGGAAAAGGGAGGGAGAGGGGAGGGGGAGAGAGAGGGGGAAAAGGGAGGGAGAGAGAGGGGAGGGGGAGAAGGGAGGGGGGAGAAGGGAGGGGGGAGAAGGGAGGGAGAGAGAGGGGGGAGAGAGAAGGGGGAGAAGGGAGGGAGAGAGAGGGGAGAGAAGAGAAGGAGAGAGAGGGGGGAGAGAAAAGGGGGAGAAGGCAGGGAGAGAGAGGGGAGAGGGAGAGAGAGGGGGGAGAAGGGAGGGAGAGAGAGGGGAGAGGGAGAGAGAGGGGGGAGAAGGGAGAGAGGGGAGGGGGAGGAGGGAAGTGAGGTGTTAGATACCACAGGAAAGTTGACAAACAGATGATAATCGCAGTGTGTATAAAATGTGTGTGTGTGTCAGTACACATGATGTAGGTGTAAGCTTGTCTTCACTTAGTGGGCTTGTCAACTTCTTATGCCATGATACACAGACAGACGTTTCTCCTGAATGCACATGGCATTAAGATACACAGATAGACATCTCTCCCATATACAAATAGCACCCTTCTTCAATGTACAATTCCTGGAATTCAACAGCAACAGCAGTGCACACACAAGAAAGCAACAACAAAAACAAATAACAAAATACTCTAAAAATGCCCCAATGGAGAAAGCAACTAATCCTGAACACTATGATAGACATCTCTCCCATGTACAAATGACACACTTCTTTTATGTACAGTTGCTGTTGGTGTTTTTTCAAATCAGCAACAACAGCAGCACACACACACATACAAAAGAAAAACAAAAACAAAAAAAACCCATCAACAAAATAATCCAATAATGCCCAAATGAAGAAAGCAAAGAATCCTATACTATACACAGTATTCCCCCATGTACAAATGACACACTTCTTTAATGTGTAGGGTGGTTGTTTTTTTATATTCAACAGCAACAGCAGTGCACACACACACACAAAACATACAACAAAATATTCCAATAATAACCAAATGAAGAAATACACAAATGAAGAAAAAACAAACAACTCCAAACTTCTGCCTCCCCTGCCCCCCCTCCCACCTCCTCCACCATCCTCCTCAAAGCCGTTTCCCCTGTGGACTCAGAACTGGAAGATGTCCAGAGTGGAGCTCCACCCATTGGCAGTGGTCCAGGAGGGCAGGTGCTGTCTGAAGTGGGTCATGGCCGGGGTGTACTGGTGCTCACCGTGCAGGTAGTGGCCCGCGAAGGAGATGTCCACGATGCTGCTGTTGGGGGCCAGGGTTGGGGGGGTCTGCACACACACACACACACACACACACACACCACAGGTTCAAGGTCAATGGCAAATGTTATGGTCAAGGTTAAGGTCAAGGTTAAGGTCAAGGTTAAAGGTTGACCTCATTCAACCCTGGGGAGGTTACTGCCTCGGCAGGCCTACCTACCATTTTGATCAGAAAATACACTAAAATTGACTGACTGGAAATGTTACGGAAGTAAGTTCCCTTTGCTTGCAGTTTATGCATATGTAGGAACATGGAAACAGATCAAATTGTTATATTTGATTTGTGAAACACCGTGAGCCACTGAGTGAGGGAACAGCGCTATAGAAGAGCACTTGGTTATTACTATGATTCTCATCATTACTGAAACAAACTTGTTGCCCTGGCAGTGCTGGGGCAAAGGGTTGAATGAGTTAAGGTTTGAAAGGTCCCATAGACCTTCTACAGCCAGCAGGGCAGTGAACTGACACCCACTGTGTCTGGGGGCACAGCATAGCAAGACTGGGCCCAGTCCTCTCCTTTCCCCGACCAAAGGCAAGTGTTGGTGAGGAGGGGGGGAGGTGTGGTTCACACTGGTGCAGAGTGTGCAAAATCAGCCTAGAGGTAACGCGTCCACTTTGGAAGCGAGAGAATCTGAGCGTGCTGGTTTGAATCACAGCTCAGTCACCAATATTTTCTCCCCTTCCACTAGACCTTCAGTGGTGGTCTGGACGCTAGTCATTCAGATGAGACGATAAATTGAGGTCCCGAGTGCAGCATGCACTTAACACACGTAAAAGAATCCACGCCAACAAAAGGCTTGTCCCTGGCAAAATTTTGAAGAAAAATTCACTTCGATAGGAAAAACAAATAAAACTGCACGCGTAAGGGAAAAAATTTTTTTTTTTTAAATGTACATAGGAAAATTTTTTCAAAAAACCAAGACTCACTTGTGATACATTTTTTTTTTAAATCCAAGCTTTTTATATATTGAGCATAATTTCAAAATGTAATGTTTAAGATGAGAAAGATCAGTTTAAAGCAAATTAACTCCCCTAGCATTAATTACAGAGTAATTTCCCTTTTTTACTATCTGCACCAAAACGTTTGCAAAATAAATAAAACTTCCATGCTGAGCAAAAGAAGTTCCTGTTTGAACAAAAAATGATAATAATGACTGCTCTTGTTGTTGGGTCAGAATATCAGATCAAAGTGCCAAGTTTAGAATACAAAAAATATAAATATAACAATAAATGCAGTTTGCACATAATTAGGCTTCATTTATTATTTTTTTGTGCCCATCCCAGAGGTGTAATATTGTTTTAAAGAAGATGACTGGAAAGAACTGAATTTTTCCTATTTTTATGCCTAATTTGGTGTCAACTCACAAAGTATTTGCAGAGAAAATGTCAATGTTAAAGTTTACCACAGACACACAGACAGACAACCGAACACCAGGTTAAAACATAGACTCACTTTGTTTACACAAGTGAGTCAAAAAATGGTAGCACTCTCAGTGTAGCGAAGCGCTCTCCCTGGAGAGAGCAGCCCGAATTTCACAGGGAGAAATCTGTCGTGACAAAAAAGAGAAATACAAATACAATACAAGGACACGACACTGTGCTGAAACCAGGGGGCCTGGAACCCTGATCACTGG